>NC_082644.1:56520960-56688460 GCF_028023285.1 Balaenoptera ricei | reverse complement strand
GTTTCCTTCCTATGGAAAAGTGTTTAAGTTTTAGTACCCTTCTTGTATAAAATCACCTGACAAATTACCATTTCTGGGACAATAAAAAGACAATATCAAGACCGAAGATCTCTTTATGGCAAGAATGAATTAGAAGGACAGTGGTAGAAGAACCAAATCTTATCTATACAGAGCTACTTTAAAATAATAAAACAGGAGACAGCATCCTTTTCTACGAAAACAGGGTTTATAAAACAGAAACTCTCCATTTCCCCCCAAATCATCTCCTAAATCTTCCTATGGTCACCAAAAATAGCTATCTACTTGCTCTATTTGTGTAATATACCATACGTATTATTCAGTCAGTCTACAAAATATATTGTTTTGCAAAATGCACCAAGTCTTCTGCATGTACATAACAAAGATGGAAGTTTTACTGAGGAGGGGGATACAGTGAAATAAAGAAAGGAAGTGGGGAGGAGGGAGAGGGGGCCAAGAAGGGAACACTTCTTGGGAAGAGGGACCTGAAAGGTTCTAAAAATGATTTATGAAAGGGCAGCAATGGGGAGAAAAGAAGAGAAACTTAATTCCTGTTTGCATTTCTAAATTCTTTAAATAAACCTTTTGAGAAGAAAGGTTAGTAACTAATTCACTGATGAACATGAAGTTATTGTTATCTAAAATATAAAATCCCCTGTTAGGGTGACTGCTGAGAATTTACAAATTATTGTATTATTATTCTGTCTAGGTCTGCTTTTTTGTTATTCTCCTCTGGAATGAGATGTGAGCTTGGACATTTTCTAATAGAGAGACTCGTAATAGCCAACAATAGGATTTTATTAGCGTAGAGCAGAGGAAAGAACACAGGTCAGTCTAACAAGCCCATCTGTGGGGTGATCAGATAAGATATTTAACCTTTCTGAGCTTCAGTTTCCTCGTCTGTAAAATAGGAATAATAATATATAGCTCAGAGCCGGCAAAAAGTAGATAGGCTATATATGTTAGGTAACTCTGTGAGCAGCAAATAAGCATAACTTCCTATTCATAAACTAACAAAAGTTTCAGAGTGTGTTTCTGACAGTGGCAAGTGTTAGATATATTTCAACATTCAACCTTTAAAATTTTTCAAGCACAGGTTGAATTAGATAAACGAACAAGAAATATAGACTAATAAAGTAAAATGCTGCTGCAAATTCTCTCTTGTAAGGCTTATTACCCATCATTTTCATGATGACTTCTTTGATTTCTTTAATTATAATTTGCTATTTGACAAACAGCAGAGCCCAGAATCCTGGGATATTAGCAAGAAGGTTCCTTCAAACAAAAAGGCACAGAGGTAACAGCTGTTGTGGTCTAGAGTCACATCAACCTGCGTTCCAGCCCTGAGTCTCCCCATTTCCTAAGCTGTGTGATCTGGGGCAGGAGAACCTCAATGTATTCATCCATAAAACAGAAATAGTAAGAGTGGCCATGATAAAGGTCTAGGCCCTGGGTGGCATAATAAGTGCTCTAAGACTATTTATCTATGGGGCCCAGAGATATTCAAAGCAACCTGCCCAAGGCAGCAAGCTGGTAATGGAACACAAATCTCCCACCTTTCCAGTCCAAAGACAGACTCTTATGCACTGGATTGTCCCCGAAAAGAAGAGGGCTCCACCTCCTCTCCCTCTCACCATCCACACAAAGGGGAAAAGATCACCTTTGCCATCTGACAAGAGTCCACTCCTGGCCTTGGAAGCAGATGCAACATCTGTGACCATATGAGTTCTTAAAACCATGTATTCACGTCAAATTCTAAAGTGGATCAGTTATTTGGTTGGGGTTTAAATGGCCGGGGTCTATGTCCTTTGTTAGAACAAAGACTTCATTAGACACGCACGGTCTCAGAGCTGCAGGTGATGGGGCTGCAGGCCAGAGGAGGAGTTGTTGACAGTGAGATAAGAACCAAAAATAAGCCCCCTGCTGGACCCCTCTTTGTTGACCTTTCAGAGATCTTAAGTGTGCGATCACTCAACACATTAGAGCTAGGACAGATTTCAAAGCATCGGGAAGGTGTTCCATTTTTTTTTTTAATGAAAAAATTAAAATGCCTTTGATTGCAGAAACCCAACCACTTCAGTCTTAGGGACAGAGCCCTGCTTGAGGTGCAAGAGCATTCTCAGTTCAGTTTTTGCCTCTATCACAGACATAAGCAAATAAATATACAGCACTTTTATTTCAGCCTCAGCTTCCAACACATCAAGCTAGGGTGCCTGCTGAGTTCCTTTCCTAACAGCCTAGAGCATGGCAATTCAGGAGTTCGCAAGACCAAGACCCACTGTGTTGTAACGTAGGGAGTACAGATCTTGTCTTCGATTATCATCTGTTTCTAAGACAGAAATGGGTCATCAAACTGAGTCCTATCTTCCCCAAAAGGGTGCGAAAAGGAAAAGAGTCACCTTAGTGTAAAATACCTGCAGCACTTCAGGCAGCTGTGATATGTAATTCTGATCTCCTAATAAAACACCACCCCATAATAGAGACACAATGGTTTACATTTTCACATGTGTGTACACGTACACACACACACACACACACACACACACACACACACACACACAGTCTCATGAGATCCTCAGAAATCAGTGAGATGGGTATGCTGGGGGTTATTTCCCTCATACCCATTTAACTGATGGGTAAAACCAAAGTCCAGTATATAAAAGCTTGCCTACTTTCACACAATACGAAAATAAACGTGGCCAGAACAAGAAGCCACATCTTCAGACTCAAATTCTACTCTATCAATATCCTAAAGGAATACAATTTGAAGAGCTAAATATAAATGTATAATGTAAAGTGTATAAAAGGATGTTTTATCATTTCTTACTGATGCTAGGATGGCCAGGGTCCTGATGAGTAAGGATAAAGGTAGAGAAAATGATTAAAGAACCCCTTTAGTCTTCTCCTGCCCCCTGCCTACTTACCCATCCCAGTTAATGACAGTACTTAAAAATCTGTAATGCAAATGTAAAGCCACTAAAGTAACCTATGGTTAAAAACTTCCTTTGCTTTATAAAAAGAATTCCATTGTAATATGAATTGTTCCTGGTACCTGTCTAATAGGGCCCAGTGTTATGCAATCCGTAGGTCAGGCTTGGAGGTCTTCTACAAAACAGCATATTTCCCCCTATTCATTTATCTTGGCAGGGGTGGGACAAGAAAGCCGTGGCAAGACCAAAGAGAGGCATTCACTCTGCCTCTGTCTTCAGACTTGAAACCTAGGAGTCCTGAAAAGCCAGCCCTCACAAGGATAACCAACAGCCAGAGAGGAACTGCAGACTGGACGTCCTACGGGGCTGTTTGGCTTAATGTGAATGACAATTGTCGAGCCTGGGGAACCAGATGATGCTACAGCTGGCCCGGAGGCCAGCAGCACCAATGCACATGCAGGAGAAGAAGGGCCCTTGGCAAGCAGAACCTGCAGCCAAATCCAAACCCCTGCTTCTCAAGCCGCAGGTCAGGTCACCAGCGTCAGTGGATGGCAAAATCACTTCAGTGGCACTCAACAGTCTGTGCTCTCATGAAATAGAACAGAAAAAAATGCATGGCATGTGGTAAGGAGAGAGCGTGTTTCCGTTTTTGTTTTTGTTTTTGTTTTTTTTTTGGCCATGCGATGTGTCTTACGTGATCTTAGTCCCCTGACCAGGGACTGGACCCTGGCCATGGCAGTGAAAGCACCAAGTCCTAACCACTAGACCACCAAGGAACTCCCTATTGTTTCATGTGTATTATGTATAATTGGTCAAAAAGGCTTAAAAGCCATTATTCCAAAGGGAGAAGCCACGATCTGCTTCTATACCTCACAGTTACACTGTAATGCAGATGACCTATTGCCAGATCCTTCCATTTTTTCAGGAGAAGCCAGAATTCTGAACTGTTGTATGAAATCTCCCCAATCTTTCAAAGAAAGCTCAAACTTTTAAAACAGTATACTGGCCAAACCCAACCTATCTAAAGGCTGGACCTGCCTTCTTGATCTCTGGCTTCCAAGAAATCCATACCCATGTAATATAAGAGAAGCATCAGAATTCATCTTAGGAAAGAAAGAGTACAAAGCGTTTCTGTTCAATGTCCCTGGGAAACTGTGTATGTGGAGGCATCCCAGAAGGCATGTGCCACGGCAACACCAGTGTTGGAGGAAAAGAACACGTGACCAGGTGAGGAAGGAAGCATCTGGCCTTGATGATAGTGCAGTGACTGAGCAAAGAAACAAAATAGTGGTGAGCCTAGTAGTTTCTGTGAACCTTCTCTGAGTTGGGTGAGATGATAGGGTGGTACTCTCAAACTGAAATCAACCTTGACTTTCCCTTCACATGTAGATACATAAGATAAGACTGACTAGCTGAATAGATAGCTTTTCTTTTTGGAGGTGTGAAAAAAGAATTAAATCAAAGAACACCATCATCAGCAGTCACCTTTGAGTGCCATAGCAGGAAGAGTTCTGCCTGCCCATAAATGCTGACCACCCTTAACTACCCTGGAGTTCCACTGAGCAGTTCCAGGGGAGTGAATGCAGACTTGCTGGGGAAGGAGCCGTTCGGGGGCTCACCATCTGCCCCCTGGCTATACAAAACTAGGACTGAAGTGGACAAGGACCTTCAGTTTCTGTGCTTCCTAGCTGACTCTCCTTTGGCAGACAGAGCTCGGGATTGATATAAGGGGCTTGGGCTTGGAGGTTGGTGGGTTTGAGCTGAGGCTTCTTCAACCTCCCCATCCCAGGGAAAAAGATTCACAAAACCAGGGACTGCGACCCACCCACACTCCTCTTTGCCTTTTTAAAAACACTTGGAGTCTTCCGTGCAAATGTGCAGGCCCCGAGCCTGAGAGCTGGTCTCGCACCAAACAGAAAGCAAGGCCAGACGCCAGCTCCAGACCCAGCTGTTCCCCAAGCTCGTGGTGCAGGTGTGAGATCATCCCCATGAACCTCACCTGCCTGCAGTTTGTCACCTCAATGTCATTACCACAGGCAGAGATGCAGTTGGGGCTTTTGTTTTACTTCACACCAGGGGGAAGTCATTTTTGGAATTTTTCACCTTAAATAGATTTTTTCTTAAATGTATGTGACACATATTCCTCATAGGACTTAATAAAATAGATATTTCTCATGCCTGGAAAGTAAACTACAGCTGCACAGATTGAAAGAAAATTTATTTTTTTAAAACTAACATTCTGGTTGGAACATTCAAAATACTTATTTAGCTGTAATTTCTGAAAAAGTTCACAACCAGCAAAAATAGAACTCTCTCAGCAAGCAGTTTTTAATTAATATTATGCTAATTAAGAGGACAAAGACAACACTAACAAAACATAAATGTATTAATATATCCTGGTATCTCTTTTTATCTACAAGGCAAAGAATATAATTTCAAAACAGGAAAAATCCCTATAGCTCTTTCTTGCCATATAATTACCATCATGGAAATAAGAGGAAAGCCATTATTTTCAGATCCTTAACAACCTGAGTCTGACATTTCTGTAAGAAAGGGCAGAAGTGATCATTGTAAGTATAAAGCCTCTCACTGCTTTAAAATGACTCCTTATAAATATAAATAAATAAAGCTCATTGCACTGCAAGAGCTTAGGTTGAACTGTATAAGGGGACATATTCTTGTATGTGACTTCAATACACAGAACAATAGGTGCTTTCACTCAGTTGTGCTTTTTTTTTTTTTTATAAATCAAATATATTCCCTAACCAGAACGTGTCCAGCAGAAATAACAGTAATGGGGATGGGGTTTTCATGACATCCTCAGGTGACTTCCAAGATCTCCTTGTCACAATCAAGACTGTTACAATGGCAACAAGAAACGAACCTCTGGGACTCCATAACCTCCCCAGACACGGTGTACTAAAAGGATTTGGCTTGTCTCGTCTCTCCTGATTATGCAATATATGCTAGAAGCAGAAGAATGGTGACACGGACCACTGGGCTGTGGACAACGTTTTCTGGTCCCACTTGTTCCATCTCCTCATTTACGATTGTGTGTGTTGCCCTGACACTTGCAGTGAGATGAGGGTGGACATACACCAGGCAAGAGCAATGAATAATGTTTAGCTTTGTCTGTAAGGTAAAAAAGCAGGGAGGTACATATTCAGGTACTTGGTGGGCCAGCATGTGAGCACACACATGTACACAAACACACACATGTTTACACACAGGCACCTCATAAGTCTTTACTGGCATAGGTATATAAACATGTCTGGCTTTACACAACAGACATTTTCCTTGAAGTTGTGATCAATAGCATTGCAACTCAAATATTCCAAGGCCCTAGAGAAGCTTACTATTTAAAAGAAATCTCGGGGCTTCCCTGGTGGCGCAGTGGTTGAGAATCTGCCTGCCAATGCAGGGGACACGGGCTCGAGCCCTGGTCAGGGAAGATCCCACATGCCGCAGAGCAACGAAGCCCGTGCGCCACAACTACTGAACCTGAGCTCCAGAGCCCGCGAGCCACAACTCCTGAAGCCCAGGCGCCTAGAGCCCGTGCTCTGCAACAAGAGAAGCCACTGCAATGAGAAGCCCATGCACCGCAACAAAGAGTAGCCCCCACTCTCCACAACTAGAGAAAGCCCGTGCACAGCAACAAAGAGTAGCCCCCACTCTCCACAACTAGAGAAAGCCCGTGCACAGCAGCAAAGACCCAACACAGCCAAAAATAAATAAATTAAATAAATAAAATTTTTTTAAATACCTTTAAAAGAAATCTATTATGACTCCTTTCATAAACCTGTATTTGCTAATATAAATAATCACACCTGAATTGTCCAAGTTTGGATTTATGTATTCAGAAACAGCATGCAACCCAAACACAGAGATCACAGTTACACTGCCTTGGGATGCGTCCTTCTTTTGTAATGTATTACCTCACCGGTAAAGAGGTGACCATCACTTCAAATGGCATATGTAAAACTACAGATATCAGCTAGATATTGTTCAAACAAGAAAAATAGCTCAAAGGTTCTTACTTTAAACAGAAGCAGGGTAACATAACATCATGTGCCAGCTGCCACACCCACAGAATATCTGGGGGGGGCCCTCCACATTACAGTGATTCTACCCTCTCAAAGACCTACCAAGATAAACCACATCTGTCCACTGGGATTGGCAAGTGCCTTTTTGCTCCCTATTAGTTCTAAGGCACTCAGAGAGATAATGCTACTCACTGTACCTTATATCTCAAAGGAAACCAGCACTTCAAATGATTATCTCTATCTAGTTTGCCACACCCCCATCCCTCATAGTATAAATATTCAGTGCAAAGAACCAGCTACCATGAAAAGCAATTATGGGGAAGTAAGACCCCAGGAAATTACTGAACACATAATCAGCAAGACTTACACACATTTGTTTGACCACCCTCCTGAAAGAGACTGCCCAAAACAAGCTCTTAAATTATCCTTGGAATGACAGTCCACTTATGAGCCCATGATGGCTAAAGTCGACGGCAAATTCACTGCCAAAAGACAGTACCACACTAAGCACGGGATATGTGCAAACCAACCTTCAGATCATGGGATGTGCATTTTATAAAATCATTTGAAATGACATACATAAAATAGTTTGAAAGTTTTTCAACCATGATCAGCAGTCATAGTCATGGTGTCTAGTTATTGTAGAGCAGTAGAATTCATCGAAGCTGAAGGCTACTTGGAATTAAGATTAAAATATTTTAAAATATTTGGTTAAGTCTTTATGAGCTTTTAAAATGTTATCTTTTAAACTCATTTCCATAAGGAAAACCAAACTCATTCTTTCTGAACCAAAAAGTTTTAAAAATCCTTAATTCTTCTAATTTCTTATTTTTCAGTAAGCTTCTATTTTTATTATTATAAACGGATTCCCAACTACGATAAGCAAATGTAGCTTCCTCCTTGTAATAAGGGGAAACCATAAGGTAGCAATAGAGGGAATTCTCTATCTCTAAGAAAGCAGGAAGATTAAGTTAGCAACTCACAGCACGGGGCTCTGAAATAGCCTAGTCAAGTCTTCCTCGACTTGAGGTCAGAAGCTGCTGACCCCTTTGTTTCCTCATTTGACCTAAGCTTTATCTTATCCATTAACACCTTTCTTTCCTAAATTTCCCTACCCAGAATCACTGAATTCAAATAGTTAACCAAAAAAAGAAAAAAGGGGCGGGGGGAGTATGTGGAAACCACCACTGCAGGAAAAAATAATAAAAATAACAACAATATGCTAACAAAAGCTAACAATGTTACACAGTATTACAACAGTGCTGTACAATAGACATATGTGAACCACGCATATAATTTAAAGTTTTCTAGTAGTCACATTAAGTTTTTTTTGAAGGTGAGATTTTTTTGGATGAAGGAAGTCAAAAGGTACAAACTCCCAGTTATAAGATAAAGAAGTACTAGGGTGTAATGTACAAGATGATAAATATAATTAATATTTCTGTATGTTACGTAGGAAAGTTGTTAAGAGAGTAAATCCTAAGTGTTCTCATCACAAGCAAAAAAACTTTTTTTTCTATTTCTTTAATTTGGTATCTATATGATATGATGGATGTTCACTAACCTTATTGTGATAACCATCTAATGATGTATGTAAGTCAAATCATTATGCTGTATACCCTAAGCTTATACATTGATGTATGCCAAATTATACCTCAATAAAACTGGGGGGAAAAGATGGGATAATTTTAATATAATTTACTTAACCCAAATTATTCAAAATATCAATATTATCATTTCAACATGAAATAAATGAAAAATTGAGATATTTAGCTTCGTATTTTTTCACACCAAGGTTCCAAATTCTAGTGTGCATTTTACACTGATAGTACATCTCAGCCTGGACCAGCCACATTTCAAGTGCTCAAGTGCCACGTGGGGCTAGTGGCTTCTGAATTGAATGGTGCAGGCTCACGAGCTGCCAGGTGCTGTTCTAAGTGCTTTAAATGTACAGACTCATTTAATCCTCACAACAATCCTATGAGGTAAATACTACCGTTATTCTCATTTTACAGATGAAGAACTGAAAGAGCAGAGACCCAAAAATCACATGCTGATAACAGAGGAGAAATTCAAACCATGGCCATCTGGCTACAACTACCATACTATTTATTAAGAGCCTACTGGGTGTATGACAGACACAGAGGTGTGTATCTAAATAAATTCGCTGATGTGCTCCTCAGAACAACCCTGGAGGATAAGTGTTAATACCCCAATTTTACACACTGTTGCATCATTAATAGAAGACTTTAGAGCAGGGATAGCATGACTTCACAAGGTAACACAAGGTGGAAGAAAACAAAGGTGACCAGTCCACAAGTCTTACCCTAAAGGAACATGTAGTTTAGTAACAGAATACAAAACCACTACAAGGTATAATGAGGTACAAAGAAGATTCAGATGGAAAAATCTTAGCCCACTAAGAGAACAGGCAAGGCCTTCATGAAAGAGGTAACATTTTGAAAGGACTTAAGGAACCTCCATACTGTTCTCCATAGTGACTGTTTCAACTTACATTCCCACCAACAGTGTAGGAGGGTTCCCTTTTCACCACACCCTCTCCAGCATTTATTATTTGCAGACTTTTTGATGATGGTCATCCTGACCAGTGTGAGGTGATACCGCATTGTAGTTTTGATTTGCATTTCTCTGATAATTAGCAATGTTGAGCATCTTTTCATCTGCCTTTTGGCCATCTGTATGTCTTCTTTGAAGATATGTCTGTTTAGATCTTCTGCCCATTTATTGATTGGGTTTTTTTTTTTTATATCGAGCTGTTTGTGTATTTTGGAGATTAATCCTTTGTCAGTCGCATCGTTTGCAAATATTTTCTCCCATTTCGTAGGTTGTCTTTTTGTTTTGTTTATGGTCTCCTTATGGAGGTACTTTAAAAAACTAAAACTAGAGCTACTATATGATCCTGCAATCCCACTCCTGGGCATATATCAGGAAAAAACCATAATTCGAAAAGATACATGTACCCCAATGTTCACTGCAGCACTATTTACAATAGCCAAGACATGGAAGCAAACCAAATGCCCATCGACAGATGAATGGATAAAGAAGATGTGGTACATATATACAATGGAATATTACTCAGCCATAAAAAAGAATGAAATAATGCCTTTGGCAGCAACATGGATGGACCTAGAGATTATCATACTAAGTGAAATAAGCCACACAGAGAAAGACAAACATATGTTATCGCTTATATGTGGAATCTAAAAAAAAAAATGATACAAATGAACTTATATACAAAACAGAAAAAGACCCACAGATGTAGAAAACAAACTTATGGTTACCACGAGGGAAAGGGGGGCAGGGATAAATTAGGAGTTTGGGATTAACATATACACACTACTGTGCAGAAAACAGAAAATCAATAAGGACCTACTGTATAACACAGGGAATTATACTCAATATTTTATAATAACCTATAATGGAAAATAATCTGAAAAATAGTTATATATGTATAACTGAGTCACTTCATTGTACACCTTGAACACAACATTGTGAATCAATTATACTTCAGTCTAAAAAATAAAATAAAAAGGACTTAATTAGGAGCCTAGAGCCAAGAGCACAGGTAAGGTGGTAGAAGAAATGAGCTGTACAAGGGTGTTGAAGGAATGGCTAAAAGAGTTCAAAAATGGCTAGAGTGTAGAGTACATGTAGGAAAAACAATTCTCAGATGTGATGCTGACATTGTCCAAGGGCCATAGCAGGGAAAAACTCAAATTCTGTGCAAAGTTTGAGGAAACTGAGTACCATGATGAAAACTGAGCCTTAGGTAAAATCATTCTAGCTACACTGGGCAAGATGGACAGCAGCAATAGAGATTAGATATGAACGGTGGGCAAGGATGTTATTAAAATGACCTAGGCAGGCAACTGCAATGGTCACAGTCCATTTTAAAACAGGTGGTAAGGATAAGGCTTTATGGATGCAGAACCCTTAAGGTCTAGGGTCTAAAGTTAAATCAAACCTGATGGAGTTTCAACCCTTGGTGATGAGCAGAGTGGTGGAACCATTAACAGAAACTTTAGATGCAACATAATCCAACCAGTATGCTAGTCAGTCATAGTAAGTAGAAGATTTTATCCCCTCCCCTTTTTTTTTTCCAGCCTAAACTTCCTGCTGTATCTCTGCTTCCCACATCAAGATCTGTACTACTATCTACTGGGCTTTAAAATGGCTCTTATTTTAAATTAAAGAACTCCTTTCCTATCAAGCGAATCATTAGTGGTTAGCAGAAAATGGCAAAGGGCATTATCTTTCAACTAAGACAGAATAACACCTCCAAGTTCTTCAACGCAAAGACAGAAGAAGAATTTCAGAATTCCAGCACAGCTGAATAATGTTCTGTAAGGGCTTAACAAACAGCCATGCCTAAAATATCGGTCTTTTGCTTCAAGTTCTTAATGTTTTAAAGGAAAAGTTAAAAACAATTTCCCTACTGCCGACTTCCCTTTACATTTACTTATTTTCATGTTTAATTAAAAACACTTCCACTTTAAGCAAATATTTCCTCTTTTTCCCTTTAATTACCTGACACACAGTAGTAGAGCTGCATAAATTTTGCCTGAGGTTAAAGCTGGAGTAGAGCCTAATCACCAGCTTGAGACATTGTTCTGGCCAAGTAAAGCAGAACACATTTATCCCCTGTGTTGGAACAACACTTAGGCACTTCCGCTAAGACCTCCTTTTACCCCAGTGTTGATTCTGATTAACTCCCTTTCCTAATTTGTATGGGAAACCTGTGCATTCTTCACACCACCACCACAGGATTAAGGAAATGAAACTCAGTGCAGAGGTTCAGGTGTGCACAGACTCTTCAGTAGAAAATATGGACACATCTGCCAGAGTCCTACCCCATTAAATGCCAACTTGGGCAGCCTTCCTTTGATTCAACTGATTTTGTTCTAGACACACCTTCAGGTTTTTCTACTGCTTTCCATAAAGAAGGTGTTCAAAATACAGCGATGAGAGCAGGTAGAAAAGTCAAGGGAAAAGTTACAGGTAAAATAAATGCCCAAAATAAGTATTAAGCAACTAAGAATGACGACTGTACTCATAAGCTAAGAAAAATTGGGAAATTAATGGCACTTACATAAAACAATGAATCTCAGAGCCAAATCGATACACACACACAGGTAATGTGCATGTACTTTTTTTGTTCTTAAGAGGCCCCACTCCAAATTCTCAGGCTCAAGTATGTAGTCTTACATATGTGGGTATAAAGATGCTCAAAGCACTTCTCTTATCCTACAATTCAATCTAGTAATAAAAGGATGGTGCTCTGGAAGACTGAATTCAGGGCAGCTGGGAAGTTTCACTGGAATCAAACGATCTCATCCACCAACCATCCAAGACTCCCCAAACTTTGGAAGTGCTCTTGTGTCACTGGAGATCTCTCTGGCAACTGACAAGGGAAGTGGAGGGGGTAGGGAAGCAGCTACCTTTCCATTTAGGGAAATCTTCTGGCATTCTAGTCCACTTTTTCATCTAAGATATAAAAACCACATAGGCAAGGCAGCTGATCCCAACTAGAAAGTCTATTTTTCATATGGGTATTTGAAAGGGATCTCAGGTAACCACCTACGCAGGTAATCATTTGTGTACACTCGAAACAGACCAGTGTGCAAGGAACAGGAGGTCCCAGAGACTCTGGCCACCTGAACCATTAGTGCCTAACTCTCTTTGGAAGCAGGTGGCTACCATTTGAGGACAACTTCAAAAAACTCTAGAAGTAATGATGACAGTGATGATAATGATGATAAAGATAGTAACGGCAGCAACCATTCTTGTGGTGCTAAGGATGTCTGGAAAGTACAAGGCTTTAAAGTCAGAAAGATCCTAATTCAAATTCAAACATTTTGAGCAACTCATTTGAACACTGAGCTCCCATTTCTTCATCCAAAAAATGAGAAGAGTGAAGAGGCATAAACCCAGAAAGCTGTTGTACAGAGAAATTTAGCAGTGCTGATGGAAACACCTGGCACACACAAAAAGAGTTTCACAAATACTCATTCATTACTCTCCCCCCTTCCTGAGTACAGTTCATGGTGCCTTCAACAAATGAGAGAAAACTGGCTCCCCAACAGCAAGAGCCCCAGGATTTAGAGCTTTTGCTTCTGTGGAGGCTTATATTCACTTGAAAAGCATTTACTGAGTATTCCCTGTTTGCCAGGCTCTGACTTGGGCATTTGGAATACATCTGCTTTAATTTCTACCTTTATGGAATTTGATTTACTTTTATTTTTTAGGGTCAGGGATTGAAAGCAAAAATTCTTCAAAAAAATAAACCAGTACTGAATAATATCCATTTTTAAGAGCATGATGACAGTTTATTTGCCTCACTGTTTTGAGGCAAGCATAATTCATATTTATTATTTGGGCTATTCATCTGATGTCAACCTAAATGTCACCCAAAAAAGGCAAGATTGGGGGAGATTAGGTCCTGAAAAAAGACCAAAATTAATACAATGTGAAGTAAACAGCTACAATGGTAAGTATGCAATTTTAAAATGAAAAATTAACCCAGAAAGGAAGGAGGACTAGGGAGAGCCAACATGGAAGCTGAAGAGAACACTATAACATGAGCCCACAATCGGCTGTGTGAGCTTAGGTACCACTGGAGATCATGATTCCTCACAAATGGTCCAAAAGTGATGGCCATCATTATGGTAATTACTACTGTGACACCACCTCTCTGGGCCTCAGTTTCCTCACTCATCAGAGAAGTTCTGACTAGATCTGTGATTTTTAAAAGAGAGAAGTTTCAAATTTTTTAATTCATTAAAAAGAATGAGACATTTCTATAAAAAAGTTAAGAAGTACCTGGCTAAAGGACATTGCAGGCAACTTTCATTTCTAACATCCCATCATGACAATATATTCTGGCTTCACTTGACCTCAGAGCCTTGGCAACAGAAAAATAAAGTCCCTTAATCACTTGTCCCCAACAGAAAACCAAATTCAAATATTTTAACAAAAATAAATAAACAAAAAGAAGGTCATTGTATGGATCAACGAGAAAAGTGTGGCAAGAATTAAGAAGTGACATTAACTCAACACTCTATGCCAGTGTTTTTAAAATTGTGTAAGCTACCTGTACAACAAATCCTCAAAATAAAAGCAAATAATTAAGCAGAGATGATATTTGTTAGATTTCACAGTCAGTACAATTGTATGATAGATGGTACATGTATTTCTATTTAAAACGAAAAACAAAAATACTAGTTAGAAATATGTGTCATGGTTTTTAATAAACTCTGCCCTAGCAGCAGAAATGATGCCCTACTAGAAAAGAATCTAGAAATGTCAGTGAGTGTAAACGGAATCAGTGATGAGAGATATGCAGTCCAAGCCAATATCCACAGAAACTCAAAGATAACTCAAGGATTACACATACTATTAAGGCTATCTATATCTTGTATACCAGTGGGCATCCATACCAGGCACTCTGCAAATATCACCTCATTTAATTTCTACAACTCCTTGAGATATGTATTTTTTTAATCCCTAAAATGGCAATAATAAGGCCCAGAGAAGTTAAAAGTATTGCCCAAAGTCATATTTCTAGGAAGTCAAAGAACCAAGATTCAAATGATAGGTTTATCTGGCTCCACACCCTTGCTTTTTAACGATGCCTCTACTCTCATTTAAAGCCACCAAAGAAACGGCACTTCCCAGGTGGGAAACAACTTTCACAGAGTGTCATATTTTGTTCCACACTTATGGCTGTCTGCATATTTGGCTTAGGGAGGTCACTAAGAATGTGGACCTAGAAGAGAACTACTTCTCACAAATACATATTACATGTACAACTGGTACTTTTGGAAGTTGACAAAGCAGCTACTCAAATTAAACTAAAATGGTCCAAATATATAAAGGGAAAGGGATGAAAACACCGAACATGGCAGTGGGGTGTTACTCAGCTGATGAACCCGAAAACCAAACAAACTAGAGCAATGAGTCATAAACAGCAACAGGGTCTGTAGGATTCAGAAATTTCAAGTTTACTTTTATACTCTAGATCCTGTTGGGGGTTGGGGGGAGTAGTGGCTACAGATATATTTTGCCTTGATAACTTAATAATGTTTACATGTAATCCAGCAGAGAGAAAAACAAATTTAATTTCCAATGTAAGGTAATAATCCAAAAGATTCAGGCTTCTTGAATGACAATTACCTCTTTTTCTGTAGATTGTGTATGAATATAAAGCATGCCCTAGCAGTATCTTTTAGCTACCTCCACAAGAGCATATAAACAGCAAGGGATTATGGTGGATTGGACTAAAACAGTACATAGTAGTTGCAAGGAGTCTGGGAAACAGCATTATGATGAAGAAGAACCTCCAAATCCCAAGACACGGGATTCATTGCCAACTCTGCAATAAGTTACAAAATAAACAAACTGAGGCCCGTCGTAACCTCCTTTATCTATACTTCCATATCTCTAAATGGGAACTGTAATTTAAATTAATGTAAGTAAGTCAGAAAGAGAAAAACAAATATCGTATATTAACGCATATATGTGGAACGTAGAAAAATGGTACAGATGAACCGGTCTGCAGGGCAGAAATTGAGACACAGATGTAGAGGACAAACGTATGGACACCAAGGGGGGAAAGCAACTGGGGGGTGGGGTGGTGGTGGTGTGATGAATTGGGCGATTGGGACTGACACATATACACTAATATGTATAAAATGGATAACTAATAAGAACCTGCTGTATAGCCGCATAGCACAGGGAGATCAGCTCGGTGCTTTGTGACCACCTAGACGTGTGGGATAGGGAGGGTGGGAGAGCAAGAGGGAGGAGATATGGGGACATATGTATATGTATAACTGATTCACTTTGTTATAAAGCAGAAACTAACACACAAAATAAATAAATAAATAAATAAAAATAAAGGGTTGATTAGTCAAAAAAAAGATAATGGTTTAAAGCACAAATAAATAAATAAATAAATAAAAATCAAAAGTACTACCAAAAAAAAGAACCTGATGTATAAAAAAATAAATAAAATAAAATTCAAAAAATAAATAAATAAATAAATATAATTAATACAAAATGTAAAGTGTTACCACTACATTAAATAGAGTACACTTTGAGGAAACTCTAGAGATATACAAAAGAAAATCAGCAACTAAAATCACCTGAGGACTGTTTTATGTTTGTACATATATTTGATACACATATCATCTCATAACTGAAAATTAATCAATATACATCACTAAAGCTATTAACTGCATTACTCCTTCACTCATTAGTCATCTACATCCTTCCAAGGAAGGACAAAAGTAGAAGAATGTATGCAAAGTATACATATATATACACATGCCCTCCATTTAAAGAAAAACTCTACAACTTTCCGACTGCATACTGATAAATGAGGTGGGTCTTTGATCAAATAAGCTATAAACACAATTCTTTCAAATAAGAGTATTTATTATAATAGGCCTAAAAACAGTAGGATTTCCCAACTTTGATTTATGAATCTTTTACTCCAAAAAGCAGGCCTCTGAGATATTTACACTACATTGAGAGATTCCTCGGGTATGTGTAAACATACAAATGTAGTAGTGGTGAGGTGAAGTGTTGGGTTTTATTCCCCCAAACAAACTTAGAGAAAAAAAAGTATTAAAATGTAGTTAAGTCCTCAGACATGTTTTTTCAACTAAATCATTATATTTTCCTACGACCTTTTTTCCAGTTCTCAGAGAGGAGTATTGTAGTGACTAAAGTAAACTAAGGACAATACACAGGGAAGTTACACTTCTGAGATACAAGCTAAATGAGGTATTATGAATATAATGAGCAAATAGCAACTTTTACAAAATAAAGTACTCAGCATCTGACGATTCTGCAAATATTCATAGTCCATTGAAAGTTCATGCCAACTTCCCATTTAAATGATAACACTAGTGATTATCAAGTACTGTGCCTCCCTCTACTATAAGTTAGTCGATTTATCTCTTGTAAAAATAAAATACAGTGTGTGTGTGTGAAAAAAAAAAAAAAAAAAAGTTAGGCTCCATATGAGGTTTTATATTCTAATATTATCTCATTTTATCCTCACAAAAAACAAAGTAGGTCTAGATATCATTTCTGAAAAGAAAAAAACTAAGATGCAAAAGTTAAGTAACTTGCCCATGGTCATGGATCAGCTACCCAAAACCAAGTGAGCCTAAATGCAAAAGTTCATGCTTTTTAATTTCCAGTGGTATTTAACGTAGGACAAGCATGGCAATACGTGGAGAACTAGGTAGTTTCCTACCACATAGCCTTTAGGGAAAAAAATTTTAAAGAGAGATAGGGAGAGGGATGGCAATCCGTTAAGAACTTACTGGGAAACCGCCTGAAGCTTATCTGAAGGCCACTTTCTCAAATCAAGGAACATTTTAAAAACACCAAAGTCACTGTCATTTACCCAAACGTGTCAGAGAAGATAAAGCAAATTCACATCAAAAATTTTTTTAAACATTACTATGCGTGACAGGTAGGTAAAAAGAGATTAACACGGTGTTGGGTACTGGAAATACTCTAGCTGAAACTGACTAATCTAGCTCAGAAATTAATACATTCAATTTTGCGGAGCATTAAAAACTAACGTTCTAACATCAAAACTATTCAGCAAATTTAAATATATATATATTTTAAGCCAACAAAGTTACAGAAGCCCTGAACACAAAAAGAGCTATGAATTTACCTTAATATTAACTAGGACATGCTCCTTTTCAAATGACTGTATCTGGTCAAATAGTTTCAAGAACTTATAAATGAGTCTGCCTTGTCAAGGGAAGTCCTCCTCCACAGAGTGATTAAAACCACATTAGCCCTCCCCTCTAAGTTATCAAATGGATCTTCTTCATAGTATGAAATTGAGCTAAGTTTCCTGAAGAGAATCAGCTAACTTGTTTTTGTTTTGTCGTTTTATTTATAAGAACCATATTAAAGAGTTTACTAAGAAGCAAACTCTTACTTAGTACTCTTATTAAATTCTGGTCAGTGATTTCCCTAACCAACAAATTCTTTTCCTAAAATAGCAAGTTGAAAAGTTTGTATGTCAAAATACATTGTCTATCAAATAGTTCTATGACAGCATATAAGAATTACAAGTGAAATTTTTATCTCAAGGAAAACCAAGTCCACACAGGAACAATTTAGACTGCCTTGATTTCAGTAAGTATAATACCATCTGGTACATAGAAATTGTTTGTTTTTTTGAACAGGGAAACTATAATCTGAGTGATCTTTGACTAACCGGAAAGATGAACTATGAAGAGAAATAAAGCTCAGGCAGTAACTTCAAATTCTGCCCACAAAAAACATTCACCGACTTCCCCCAAAAGGCCTTTTTCCCTCTCTATGGAAGTGCTTTAGAAATTTCATTCAAATCCCTAATAGCTTCTACCAAATTATATTAGAATTGTGACCTTATAATAAGATGCCTACAGACGGTTCTAATTAATCTCAGTTTGTAGAATGGATTAGGTGAATGCATTTTGCAGCCCTCTGCATAGATTACGCATACGTCCATTAATCATTCGTAAGCATCCTAAGAATAATTCCTAGAAAATCTACAAAGATAGACAATAGTTGAGAGTGATAAGAAACTTCTGACCAAGTCCTTTGGGAATCAGTAATATAGATAGGCTCTGATTTGCTATCCTTGAGGAGGTACTGTATCAAACAACAGTGAGGGAAAATTTATTATTTATCATCCCCATTCCCTGAAGTGTATAATTGAGAGGTTTGGGGGTTTTTTTTATGTTTGATCATTTTATGACACAACAGTGCACAAAGAAACTGTAAGTCTAATGGCAGAATTTCAGACTCAAAACTTATGGAAATTCAGAGACCCCTTCTGTGGCTCTGGACATAGCATGCTTGCATTCTTTCTTTCGGCCATGTGGGTGACGCTCTTTCAAGTAAAAACTACAAGAAGATGGGGGGCGGTCCTCAATCACCTTCTGGGCCTCGATCTCAACTGTCATCTCCACGATAAGCGAAGGTACTCAGAGGTGCTTCCATAGTCTCTCCAGCAGGAGTGCTGACTGAGAGGCCCCCGGGCACTGCAAAGCGCCGCTGTCACTTCTAGTCACTGCTCGGCCCAGCTAATGCCATGCCTGTCATGACAAGCACCAGTCACCTTAAGGCACCACACCTCTGCCTCGACAAAACATACCTTTGAAAAGGTATGAGCCACAGAGGGAACCTATTTCAGGGGTTGCCAAGGGAAGCCAGCCTTGTCTATAAACAGCAGAGAGGCAGTGAAACAGCCCAGAGGCACAGATACAAGAAGGACTGCTGGCCCTGAATGCAAAGAAGTGTTCTGCTTCCTGTGCACGGACAGGGGAAAAAAACGACATAGTAAGATACCGTTTGACCAGGCTAAAGTGGGTTTAGCTGTCAGCCTAAACCTGCCATCTGGTGTTAAGATACAGCAGATCACACCCCAGATGTGTTCCTTCAAACAAATCACATCTTTTTTTCTTATCCCCTCTGTTTTTTTCTTTCTGTAAAGAGAGAGATGCCTGCCAAAGATACAAATCAGCTGAAGTTTACTTTAAACTAAAGACTCTTGTGAACTTACTCAGCCAAATGAGTAGGTATGTCATTTCACGCACCCACACCCGAAAAGCCACCACTTTTCAGAAATGGCATCTCAGATGCTGAGCAGAAAATCATTTGTTTACTACTCATCGACCCTAAACGTTGAGGTTATCCTTAGTCATCCGAAAGCCATTTCATCTGAAAAATGAAATCTGTTTCAGTGAAGCAGAGTTCTGAAATCCTTGTCTTCCTCCTTATTTCTGACTCAGTATCTCATTCCACAATTGGGGTGGGGAAGGGTTATGCAGTGCTATCATTTGCACCTCATTACACTTGGGCTGGAGCTTTGAGAAAGCTGATATTCCCTCTAAATTTTTACAGATGCTTCTAGTTTACCAGTTCATGACTGCACTACTAGAAAAGACTTCCTGCCTCTAAACTGCTTGCTGGCATGTATGCTGAATTTCAAAATCCCTGAAAAAAGCAAACCTTTGTGGTGTTCTCTTAACTTTCTTGCCGGGGGAGAGGGGGAGGGTCACTAAAACCACACCAACCAAAAAGGCTTTTCCTTCTATGACGTGAGGCTCAATCTCTCAGACACATACCTTCCCTTCTAACTACTGATGGCTCATCTTGATTTGGACCACCCCCCACAAAAAATGTTCATTAACAGAAAGTTATCTGTGGAAAGTGTTTTTCATCCTACGTTATGATGAGGACCATGCAAGTTCTGGGAATAATGCAGTCCTAGACAGCCTTTCACCTGAGCTTATGTGTTTCCATTTATTTCATATGTGTCACTGGGAAAATACTTGGGGACAGAGAGAAGGGACACTTTCTAAACCACCACCCCCCACTTTGTTTCATGGCTCCAAGGTTTTTCAAAGTTCAGGGCAGGTGACACTGGTCTGTTCTTAATCTTTACGGCTTTAGCAATGTTAAGGCTGATGACGAGGGACACAAATCCCTGATGGAACTGAATGCATTCCAAACTCCCCGACCCACTCAAAGCCGTAATCCCCTGCAGCTGGATCTTACTTACCACCATGCACAGCTAATACATTTTTTAAAAGCTAGTCACTGGTGACAAATGTAAACTGGACAGAGCAGCAGCTCACCCCCCCCTCCACCTTCTCCCTGCCTTGCTCCTCCACCCCTCAATCTTCCCCCATAACCCAGAGACTTGCCCTTGCTGTGACTGATAGGACCTGCCTTTTAGAACCACCAAGCGGGTGCAGTACAGTTCTGCTCTAAATGACTAGAAAGATTTTGAAAGCATCTCAGCTGTCAGACTGTAACAAAAACAACAACAAAGTCATCCTTAACACAAACATTTCACGACTGAGAAAACCCTATGAATTGAGATTATCACTGCCATCTTCAGTTCACTCTTTATTTAGCTATCACACACAGGCAAACTGCTCTGGGGCCCTGGCAGCTTGACTGAATTAAGCTGGTTGCCACCTTCTTGGGCATAATAAAAGAACGCACAAGACAATTTGAAGCTTCAGGATCTTTTGTGATATATTTTGTTTGGACTCATTCACTTTTTCTTTTGGAAGAAACTCGACAGAAATATAAGTAAGCAACTAGTCTTTCATGATGGGCAAGTATGTTTTTACCACGGATTTTGAGAAAGGGAAACCAAGTCACCCAAGGAAGTTAATAGCTCTGTGCTGGATGAAATCTCCAAAAATCAAGGCAACAAACTCTGGAAACTGCATAAAGATAGACGGAAGGATAAATGGATGGATAGGTAAATTAAGAAAAAAAAAAGTCTCAAATGTATTGGAGCCAATACAGACGACAGATTTTGATGAAGGGATAAGCTATCCACTTTACCTGATGCAGAAAAAAACAAGGGTTAATAGATGTGACATTTTCAGGTTTACTCTAGTTCCCAGATAACTAGCAGTAAGTGCTATAAGTGATATTATCAATTAGACTTGGCAATGGCTACCACAACACTGACTACAATGCTTAGACTACATTAGGTTTAATTACTGCAAAGTTACATCTGGAGAGGGAAGCATCATTTTATAACCACCCTCAGCTTTCTAACCTGAGCCCAGCCCCTGCAAGATACATACCCACCCAAGTAATTGAGGCTCCGAAAGGGACCACAGTTAATAACGTGTAACTAGCAGGAATACAAGGAGAAGTGACAAGCAGGTCTCCGAGAATTAAATTCACATCTGATCATGAGACCTCTCTGTGTCCTCCTGGCATTGCTGAGAGCAGGTACTCCAAAGCAGCCTGGTGACCAGCGTCAGCAGGACCCATGGAAAAGGAATTTGACTGGGGGTGGGAAGGGGGAGAAGTCGGGGGAGGGGGGCATTATACCAATGGGAAAAGAATTAGGAAAATGTGCTTGAGAGAGTCCAGCTCTGATTTTCCTACTTGTCACCCACTGTCACATCCCCAGAGTCCAGAGTACTCAGTCAACATATGAGTAATTCAATCAAATGGGAAAAATACAAACTCTGTTGTTCATGGTGACTGTAATGCCTTGGGACTAAACTTAAACGTGTGGTGTGTGCAAGTGAGGGAAATGTGTGGGTTTTGGTGGGGGAACAAGAAAAGGAGGTTGAGATTACGTGTGTACATGTGTGTAAAAGAGGATTTGGCACTACATGTGAGGAAAAGTGTGAAATACATAAAGGTGGATATACTTTTTAAGACCAAGACTACAGAAATACCAAACCAAAAAAAAGGAAAGAAAATGGGTCCCTGTGATTCATAAATTTCAGAATTATGATTAAAGGTAACACATATTTAGTCTGAATCCATATTATATGTCCATCCACCCAAAAAATATTTATTAAGGCCTGCTGTATTCTTCTTAGACTAATCAAAGATGGCAGTGCTTTACAGCATTACCTTCTATACCTACTACAAACTGCAAGAATTTCCGCCTCATAATACAAAATGATCTCAGGTCTAAATTCCCGTGTCTTCAATGGTATGTTCACACTATAACGTGGTCAAAAAACCTACACAAGATGTAAAAAGTTAAGCCTCAGGAAAAAAAAAAATGGAATCATAACCAAACCTCTGCCTGTTACTTAAATGTGATCGCCAATGGAGTTTGCTTAATTAATCAAACCTTTTAATACTAAAATATTCTATAATTCTGCCCAATAAAATCACAGGTATGAATGTTTCTAACTAATCCAGGGAGAAATAATTGATTATGTTTGCTAGGAAAATCACAATCAGTTATATTCACCTGAACCGGCAGTTACCAATTCATAATACTTAACAAAAACCTAACTCAAAATGCTGAGTCTGGAGTAAGCATAGATCCTTCCAATGGAAGGCAGCTAAAATGAACACTGTCTCTTTAAGTCGAAGGACCCACTAGAGTTAGGTAGTATGAAGCCAAGAAAAAGTTCTGAAGTTTAACTCTCAGGAGCAAACATTTTCTACTTGTGAAGTAAACTCTGTTGAAAGACAGCAGACTACGGTCCCACCAGTAAAAACAGGAAAGTTTTCAGCCAGTGACAGCTTTGCCTATGGGGGGTGGGGGGGGGAGAGTGTCATAGACTCACTTTATTAAACCATATGCTCATTGCCCTGTGAAGAAAGCAGGGTCACTAATTAGTTCATTCTGTGAAAGGAGCCCTTCCTGATCCCGTTGACTTTTGTCCCCCTGGTTAGCTCCAGCTATTTCTGTCATGCAACTTGAAAATCACTGGAGGGAGGAAGATCGCCATAACAACCGCTGAAATGATCTTGTGGAATGTGTCTAGTGGCACTGGAATAACCTGAATATGTGCTCCAGATGTGTCTGCTGTCAGGAAAAAAGTAAACACATCTGATGGACAGCGTATGACTAGATGGCCTCGAAGCGACTCCAGAGGCTGGGGGAGGGGGGAGGGACGGCACATGTGCGCCGGGGGGCGCGGGGGAAGCCGGGCCGCCCGCAGCCCGCCGGGGGCACCGCGGACCGGAGCCCGGGGCGCCCGCGAGCACTGAGCGCGACTGTTCCGCCCGCGTCCCTCCCCGGAGTGGCCTCCGTGGGACGGCAGCGGCCCCTGCGAATTTCCGTCTGGCACGGCCTTGTGAGCATTTGGGAGCAAACTCAAACAGCAACGCTGGGAGGAAGGGGGAAAAGAGAGGCGCGGGTTCAAGATGCTTTCTGCCTTAAAAATTAATGGCAACGTGTGTTTAAAGCATTCTCTCTTCAGGGCAGGGCGGTCTTCAGGCCTATTGCCCTCCCCCTCTACCCACTGAATGGCTTTGCCGCTTGGCCCTAGATGCAAACTCTTGAAGCACTCTGTATTAGGTGACTGAGTGATTACACTCCTGATAAAGTGGTGTCTTTTTTGATGCTGGGGTGGTTCCATAGACTTTCACGAGTTGGACAAGTGGGTTGGTGCCCTAACCCAAAACATGTTTTAAAAATATTTTCCCAATGAAAAACACATAGAAAGGACCAGAAAACATGACATAGGCCAAAACACATTTTCACCTTGAGTCCTATTCTCAGGAGTGTTTGCAAAGGGAAGGCTTTAGATCTACGCCCAGTGCATATGTTCACAAACAAAACAGCAATTCTACAAACATCCAGCGCACAGTGGGCACTTGTTGAGTATCTGCTGAATCAAACTAGTTTTTAATGTATAAGATTAACTAAAAGTGCTCCTTGGATTCTACAAATCAACAGTGGCAGAAATTACTTTAAAAAAAGGTAACCAAGTTTAAAAATATTTAAGAAAAATGGGAAGTTTATTTCCCCAGAGGAACAAAAATGCCTCCCTCAAGAAAACAGTAAACACCATATCCACTGTAGTACACAAACCACCTACTTGTGCGTGAATCTACCACATTTTAATGCCTATTCCTACTCCAAAAGCTTGTATTGTGGACTTAAGTTTTACAGAATTCATAAAAAAAAAAAAAAAAAAAAATTCACTACAGTCTTCCCATAAATGCTTACATCTGTGAAAAGGCTACAAAGGTTTGTGCAGAAATTTAGAATCAATGTCAAAAGCTTTTCAAAGCAACATATTCCAGATTTTTCTTTCAAAAACTCCACACAATCATATTTCAATGAAATTTCTAGTAGTTTTCCAACATGATCTAAACAAAGAACACAACTGTACTGGAAGGTATTTACTTCTATAAAATACACCTTTAAGAGATGGAATTGCTTATGCTTAACATCCATTAAGATCAATAAATTACATCACTTGGGCTGAGGGACAGCAGCATTCACCTGGTACTTCTTTCATTCAAGGCCATTGCCAACTTAGGAATCCCCTTTCGATTTCTAAGTGTCTAAGTACATTCTCCTCCTTCGATAAAACTCATTTAGTGACTCGGATTCTGAAAGTAGATCACCAAAGGGAAAAAGAAAACTATGAGAAATTATTATTTGAGAGTAGGAGGAAATGGAACAAACCTTCAGCTCACTTCCTGCAACTCACACATTCAACCTGGCAGAGGAAGACCCTAAGGATGCTTGGAGGATGAAGGACTCCAAATGTGAAGAAACAGGTGAAAGGACAGCAAGAGTGAATGGCAACGCTTCTGCCTTCTAGACACTGGATTCCACTGGCAGCTGGCTGAATGAAACCAATAACAGACTCACAGTTGTGGAAAATGTTTCATACTCCTCTAAGCGAAAACGTCGTTATTTCCTTGTAACAGAAACTGTACTTCTTGACAAGTTAGACAACCTAAAATAATCATTGCCAAGGTGCAATTTATAAAATTTGCTGGCAATCTATAAAAAAGAAATAATCTGGGTATTTTCAATTATTTGCAGAGCATACTTCATTATTATTATTCCAGTCTAATCTAGCGCGCCCCCCCCCCCAAATTAAAAGACTTTAGAAAGGGCTGACAGACTTCCAAATAAAAAGCCAAATATTTTAAAGCTTTTGTGAGCCAAAGTCATAAATGTGCACATTTGTACAATGAGGTGCCAAATGTCCAAAAGATGGATGAATTTCAATGACCATTTTCATTTGCCTTAGCCTTAGTGTTCAACCAATAAGCAAAAAGTTTGTATATATTCCAAGAACTGGAATGTATTTGTATTTATGTGATGTTTCTTATCCATCTCCATCTGAAAGTTCTTACACCAAACTTGTAGTTAACTTTTATAAGAAAAGGGAAGTAAGGCACCAGGATCTTTCCTCAAATTCGGAGTAACGGTTTTCAGTGACTTTTTTTTTTTTTTTTTTTTTGCTTCTTAAGAGCATCAAAAGGTTGGAATGGGATGAAACCTGGAGTTAATGTAGGAAGTATTCAAGTTCCAAAAGTTATATGATACCCATATGAACATATTTGGTGGCTGAACTCCACACAATTAAGCCTATGGCTGAAATCAAACTTCACACGTATAGTCTGTCCTTAGTTCACTGTGTGCTCAAGATCCAATCAAGTGCTCATGGGTTAGTTATGGTTTCTCAAACCACCAGCTTCTCTTAGACAATGCCACACAAGTAGCAGAAGCCCTGTACAGACTCTTCCTAATGCTTTTCTGTTTCACTCTGCTGAGCAAATAATGGTGATGCTTATAACATGCACAGACTATGAGATAAGCAGACTCATCAAGCAAGATCTAGGAAACTTGGGAGAATTTACCAACAATTCTTTTACCATTCTGTATAGCATTACAAGCCAGCACATAACAACTAGCAAGTTAAGGAAGGCCAGAAAAGTTGAATACTCAAGCAGGAAAAAAAAAGAGAGAGAAGAAAAGAAAAAAAGAAACTAAGAGGGCTACCAGCAAGCCAATCTATTCGAATTCCAGCTGGCTTAGGAGTAAAACACTGCAATGCAGTTTTCTGGCTGCAGGAGTTTTTGAACTGTTCAGGCTTCATTCATGTGGCACCGTTTCTTAAGCAAAAACAAGAGAAAGTTATAGGAATGAATGAAACCAAACTCTAGACTTTAAAGCAATGATTTTCTGATTTCTGTTAAAGAAGGAAACATGGATTCTTGAGAAAAGCATTTTCAAGAATGTGAACAAGAACTCCTTAGTGAGTTCTTAAAATAAGGAACTCTTCAAAGGAAAAATGTGATGTTATTTCATGTACTTAAAGGCCAACAGAAGAAAACAAGAAAATCCAGAAGGTTCTTTGACATCATCAGTCATGTGTCATGATATCAAGGGGAAAGAAGCCATGAAACGGCACAGAATTCCAAAGAAAAACAGGCAATCTGCACAGTGGAACACAAAGAACACAATATGTTCTGCCCAAGTTTGGAGGTCTAAACGATTCCCTAATCAAGAACAAACGGCTACAACATTTGATCTGCTTATTATAATGTCATCAATTTAGGGACACATTTCTAAAACCATCCACTCCTCTCCTGCACTGACTATAAAACAAGTCAATGAATCCTATCCACAGTATTACAACAAACAGAATATTCTTTCAAGGAGTCTGAAGTCATGAAGACAAAACCTAACAATGGACATTAATTTTTAAGATAATTATTTTTCACATAGCATTTAAGAGGAAGAAGAAGGAACAAGTAGGAAGAGTTGAACACAACTTGAGAGAAGTCCCTGAATCCACATTCCTTCTTATTACAGACAAGGAATCGGTCTTATAAAAGTTCAGTGATTCACCCCATGTCACAGCTATTTATCTGGAGAAGAATTAGAACAGAAACCTTCATTGCAGTGAGATCCTCCCACAAATCCATCCTGCTCTTGCCACGGCCAACCTCACTCCCTACTCCCAAATCAGAACGGATTTGAATTCCCTGGATGAATTCTTCTCAGAAGCTCAGCCTCAAGGAGAGAGACAACATTAACAAAGAAATCGAAAAAACATTCTTCTGGACAATTTCAAACTTCTGTCCCTATAAGCATTTTACCAGGATTGTTCAAAAAAAATAAAGCAAATATCCACTTTGAGTTTGAACTCCATTCTTCTTCCTATTTCCTGGAGCAGGTGCTCCCAGGCTACGAAATGCCAAGAGGAGAGAACAAAAAGCTGGCCTGAGAAGCCGAGAACTTTGGGGTCATTAGCCCCAGGGGAGTAATGGTTGACTATATTCCCTTACGGTTCCTTTATCCTTAGTTCACTAAGGGTAAAGGGCAATTTTTTTTCTCTGCTGTTTTTCAATGTTATTGTCCTTACAGGCCCATCACGGGACCCTGACATGCTAGGAATTGCTCGTTACTTGGCTGCATATGCCACAAGGAGGAGTCATTACTATCGCACATGGGACCGTGTCGCTGGCTCGAGAGAGAGGATCACCTCAAATGGACTGACAGGTGGCAGAGCAAGCCCTTCAAAAATCCTGAGCGCAAACCCTGCCTATAACCTTCAACAGCCTCCCATTTCACCCAGAATAATGACTATGGTCCCCGCCAGGGCCTACAAGCTCCTACAAGCTCCTCCCTCCATGGTCTGGCACCGGCTAACCAGCCTTACTTTGCTCTAGTCTCTCCACAGAGACAATAGCCTCTGTTCACACCGCTAGTGCCCCAGGCTCTCTCTGACCTCAGGGTGCTGGTCCTTTTGCAACACTCAGCACGCTCCATCTTAGCCCCCAAGCAACCTAATGTCTCTCCATCCTTCAGATCTCAGCTCAAACAACCCTTCAGGGAAATCTTCCCCGATACCCCCAACTATGCTTGGTGGCCCATGCTTTATTTACATTTGGGGGTTCTGAGTAGTAGTCCATTTGGAAAAGGGGGAGGGGTTCCAAGGCTCAGAAAAGGTTTGAACATCACTGCACAGTTTCAAAAGTCCCTTAAAGCAAAATAATTCTGATATTTGTAGTAATTATCTTCCACTCCTGAGTTAACTATACTAATAAAGGAGTCAATGTTATAAATTTGGAGATCCCCAAGTCTGCTTGTTAGGGCCAATATCCATTTATTTCAAATACTCCAAAATAGATAAATACTTTTATAAACTATAGACACTTAAGTCCTTCTTTCCCCACATTGGTTGTAATAAGTGGCAGCAGCAGCAGACGAACAAAAAATACACAAGGCTTAGAATCACACTCAAGTTAGACTGCTCCTTACCAGCTGCCTGACCTTAGGTAAGTCTGCTATCTTCTTTGGGCCCATTTTCTCTTTTGTGGGAAGAGAAAAAAAATGACACCTTCCTTAGAGGATTCAGAAGACATGTATCTGGAAGCCAACATTTGTATTACCAACTTTACCACATTTACCATTCACAATTCTGCCTGATTATCTAAATGTTATTAGTCTCATTCTTATGTAACCTCCATTAGGGTAGGGATTGTTACTCTTTTTCCCCTATCTTTGAGTCCTTAGAGCTTAGTACAGTGTCTGCCCTATATATATTAAGCACCCAGCAAAGAATTTTTATAAAAGTGAATTCACAAAAAGATAGTGTAACAGATTCCCCTTCCTTTGTTAGTTTTGATTTCTTTTTTAAGAAGTCGATAATTCTACAGTGGGTAATGTGTCTTCGGCATTCTCACTTGTGTATGGTTGGTTAATATTTTCCACAGAAGTCAGTGTTCATTGGGACAAAGTCAGTCATGTATACCCATGAGGACTTATGAAAAGTCTAGTCAGTGAGTCTCATTTAGTGATAATAGCTTCACTCACTAGTATCACAAACTTCGTGCCATTGTTCAAAGGAGAACTGAGTTACAGAGCGTGTGCTACGATCAGCACTGTCCTTCTACGCAAATGGAGAAACAATTCTCCACTTGTGGGATGTTAGCAGCAGGGACTTCATATAATAATAATAGTAAACACTGTCTACTTTTTCTGTGTGGCAATCAAAATTGTTGAATATTTCCATCAACAAATGATTGCTTTTTTCAATCAAAATTGTTTGGGTTTATTTTTATGTGCCAAGCACGTTTGTAACCACTTTACATATAGTAACTCATTTAATCCTCACCACCACAACCCCATGAGGTAGGTACCATTATTATCCTTATTTTATAGAGGCAGAATCTGAGCCTAAACTGCCTTTGTGCTTATAAAAAATTTTTCTCTTAACATTTATTTAGCAAAAAACTAGTATGCACAAGGTACAGTTCTGATACTGTATTTTAAATATGAGATTTAAGTCTCTTGCCAAAAAACACAGATTTCAGTTAGAAGAGGTTTTAAAAGAACTGATGTCTAAAGTTGTATTGTTTTTTCCCAGTCTGACCAGTTTTGAGACTTGCCCAAATAGGATAAGGCTCTGAACTGCAGGGAGCCTTTAGTAAAACACAGCACCCATCTCACCTAGTTAAGAATCCTGGCACTAGAAATCCATTTCACCCCACTCAGAAGCAGGCTGCGGTACATAATTATTTTCATCTGGTTATAACACAGGGTGGTGAGTTTAATCTCTAAAACCCTACAGGGATTGGTTTTAGCAGTTTTAGAAATTGCCTTTCACGCTATGAATGTGCCGCACAGCAAGATGGTCCTGCTAATGGTTCCCAGACTAGGATTTGGGGGGACCAAAGGCACGGCTCCCTTCTTTCCCTAATTTCCTTTCCTTTGTGGGCCAAGTCTGTGGTTACTCGTGGTATCCTCATGGCCCCCCTTTCAAACACAGTTTGTTCTAATCTGGACAAAGGAATAGAGGTCTTTTTTTTTTTTTTTTAAGTTATAGTCAATGATAACTAGTCATGGAGTCAAATAAATCCATATATAAAGTGGACCGTCCGTGAACAGTCTTTTTTAAAAACATAAAAGCATATATGCAGATGAAATATATTCCCAAACAATAATGTGGCCATGAATGTGATGTAATCTCTAGTTTATCTTGTTTTTAAAAACTTTTGCTAAACCCTTCCTTCCCAGGAAATAAAATATTCAAGAAAACCGATTCAAGAATATAATTTAATGTCTCCCTTATTTTTTTAATTAAGTTCAACTCTACTCGGTCAATCCTAATTTCTCCCAGGTCCTTAAGGAACCCTCACCATCAGGAACAAAAAGAGGATACTTTGCTAATCAATGTTTAACGTGAAGTTGCTATAAAGACTAGGACTAACAAATCCCATAAAGTAAAAATGATGATTTTCTTCAGTTTTTGGTAGAAGAGACAACCTCAATATATACATGCAAATTAAACTTCCCTGCTTACACAGGAATCAGAAAAGGTCCTTGGGCTGTCCACAGCATTTTGAGTAATAGCAAGCCACTTACATTAATAATGACAACTACATGTCTAAAGTTAGTCAACTTACACACCTGGTTCAATATTTGTGAGAATATTTTGGCTGTGCCCCCGAAAAGTTTTTTGTATGATAAAATCCCGCCCAGTGTCCTACTACCTGATGTGGGGGATGACTTAGGTAAATTCAAAGAGTCACGTTTGTATAAGGCATAGAGATAGAGAAGTAACAAGACATTTTCTACTTTTTCCTTTCTTTTCATGCTCTTGGAGCTAAAAATTGATCCACAGCAAAGATCTTAGTAGTATAAAACCACAACACCATGAAACACATCCTTAGAAAACCCTAATTCCACCAGACTGCCAAGTCCTTGGGGAATTATCTCCAGTCCCAAAGGCAATGTCTGGCATAAAGGAGGTCCTCAAATATTATCTATACAATGAGATAAATAAAGCCCCAGAATGACAGTTTTTCAAGTACTTTTAGCGGAAGGTATCCAAGCCCGTATTGTGATACCACTTCAAAGATGAGGCACCAGAACAACAGAGCCGCAAGTAGCCTGACCTGGGGGCTCCCAAGGTACTGCTTACCAGGGCCATCACACCTCTGCCCCGTCATTTAAAACGCCTAGGGCATCCACTCTTTCACTTTTGCTCTGCTTTCTATATTTTATGATCTGTGGGGTAAAAACACCAAAGTGGAAGACGCAACCAGATCATTCAGATGCCAAATCCTAACAAGATCCACTACTGTCCTTTGCAGCTGTGCAAGTCTGACGGCTCAGGCTACCAGATGTTTAGGTCTAGTTAAATAAGGCCCACAGAATACTGTATATTGTACACAAGTTTCCATTTACCACTTATTTTTAACCAAAAAATATTTCTTTGGAGTCTTTTTCATGCACAGACCTCTGGCATTTAAATCTAGACAGACTTTTACAGGAAAAACAAAGCAAAGAAATGCAAGTTGTTACCACTCACTCTCCAGATTTTGAGGATTTCTCTATGAAAACAGATCACAACAAAACATGCTAACCTGTATGAACTGCAGAATGGAAAATCCAGTGTATTTTCAGATTTCTACAGCTTAGACTTCAAACAGTAGACATGATCTTCACCTGGTAGTTTGCTGTTGCTCTTAGGTTAAAACTGAATTTCAGCTACTGATTCAACATTTATGGAATTATTGTATGCCAGGCTTATGCTAGGTTTGGTGACTCAAACATGAATAAAACATGACTCGTACCCTTGGGCAGGGACAATCTTAATGGTGGTTCAGGCAGACACAAAGAAATACAAAAAGTTATGTTGGCCTACGTGTGCCACAAAGAGGTTTCCTACATTTAATGTCTTGAGGAACGCATGTGAAGAAAAACTAATTCTGTTTGTCAGTGAAGATGAGCTAACAGTAGTTAGTTCTGACATAGGTCCCTTCTTATACAAAGACCTAATATATAAAAGTCACTAAAATGTGGAGTTTCTAAAACAGTGGATTAAGTCTTTAACAACTCTGGATAATTTTCTTAGATAATGAAAGGCATTAGAAACTTAAGTATTCTTTCCTTAAAGTCAAGCAAAAATTCTCCAACAGTTTGTATATATTGTACAGCTGGAGGCAATCTTACTTGCTTTCAGCAATGCTGAGCCACTCGTAACCGGCACTAGCTGCTAAGGGCTCTGCATGTTTTAATGCCCTGTTTATATTGTGTTGTGTATCAATATGGCAAAAGTCACACGCCATCACCAATTTTCTTACCTACCTTCCTTCTATTTGGTATTAAATTACAACCCAAAATATGACTTAGTTTTGAAAGTTATCTTAGAATAAAAATGAATGCCCTATACCAAATACTAACTAACGATAACCACTTAAGTAACTGTGGTTCATTAGATGGCTTACTTTTCTGAAGGGACCTATTAGGTTTGACTCACCTGGATCTGCAGGTTAGAAGAGAACCCCACGTGACTCTACGTGCAGCATGCTGTACACTCTTTAGCTCAGGCAACAACCACTTCATTCCTTCCCAGAGGCCATCACTGTATGCCTACTAGGCAGCTGGCTCTATGGCCTATGATTCTCTCCCCAAAGCAGAAATACACTGACCTTCAGGCAGGAATACAAAGGTCGATTAGAAGAAGATCGTCTCTACTGCTGAATACTGTGGTTATCAGAGCTCAGGTCCTTGACTTAGGCCTGTACTCTGATCCTCATGCTGTCACTTACAAGTTGGATGACTTGCTGCAAGCCACTTAACTTTTCTGAAGCTTCATTTTTCCATAGTGATAAACAATGTTAACAATGCCTGGTTTGTGGGATGCTTAAAAAGATTAAATGAGATAATAATGCACACAGCTGGAACATAGTAAGTACTCAAAAGATTACTCGCTTACTCACCTCCTGAAGCATAATATTGTGAAAATATGCAAAACCTAGAGTCTGAAGATTCAGTTCCCAGTTTTGTGCCCCTTGGCTTTACAGTGCTGTGACCTGGTCATAACACCTAAACCCATGGTACTTTTATTATCTCTGCTATACAATGGGAAGAATTATAACTCAAATGAGTATTTGTGGAATATGTTGAGAAATTTTCTGTGAAGATGTTCATAAACTATAAGATTCGTGGTAAAATGTAAAAATGATTAAAGTCAAGCACTTGAAAAAAAAAGATCATCTCAACCCTACAGCGATGAAAAATGTAACCTCTGATACACAATGTGAATGGAAAAGGATTCTGAACTATGATTAGTCAACAAATGCAACGCATGTACCTACATACACACGTGTATGCCTGCCAGCACACACGCCCCTACAACGGTCATCAGCAACCGCTCAACTCCTTCCCACTGACCCAAGGCAGTCTCAGAATCCTTTTCTCAAGCAGCCATTACCGATCTATCAATACTGCAAGGGAGGAGAAACCTGTTTTCCATCCTTCATTTTGTCTGCTCTTCAGATAAGGAGCTCTGAAGAAGTACCAAAGTTACAAAGATCAAACAGTTAGTCAGTGACAGAGTCCGGGTTAGAAAAAAAACAGACCTTGTGCCTTCTGGTCCATTCCACAGTGCCTATCTGGAATGTTTATCGCACACACACCCTAAACCCCTACTCTTCCTTGCTTTGGGTCCTGATCATTTAATTTCTTACCATCTCATTTTGGCAGCCACACATGCTCCTCTCCCTTTTGCTTTTAGAAAATTCAGCATTCCCTGGCATAAAAGGGCAAAGAGACTGTCATTTCATATCCATGAAGCTAATGAATGCCCACAGTTGACCTGGCATCTCCCCCTTAAGCCATGCTAACATCAGCTGTCACTCAAAAGTTCACTCTACAGCTTGACCTTTGCTTCTGCTCAGAAGTATTCACCCTATTATAAAAAGTGTTTTTCCTTTAATGTCATGATGACAAAATATTGCGATGTCTGTATGCCTTTCCAAACAGGCAGATTTGTGACACACACTAAATAGTTTTGTCACTAGATTCAAGAATTTAAGGCAGGGAGAAATACCAAAAGCAAAAAAGAATTACCAGGTCGAGTGACTGGGAAAAACTGGTACTCCTATGCTCATCACCAGCCACAAAAACCATATATAATCATTTTTATGAATCTGACACCCAAAGAACATTTCAGTCATCTTTAATTCAGCAGTTCTATTGTAAAATAAGACTAAGACTGCTCATCAGAGAAGGGTTACCATATAGATGATGTGCATTTTCAAATTGGCCAATTTCCTTAACTTATTATTTTCAGTACCATAAAACATTTTAGCTACTTCGCAATAGGCAGGCATAACTTTAAACAGGAAGTAATATATCAAAAAAAAAAAATCAGCTTTTTGGGTTGAAATGAGCCCACCAGTTCCACCACTGTAACCTCAGCCAGGGTGGTCATTATTTTTGCTGCTCTTCAGATTTTTCATTCGAACACTGCACTTCTATACTTCACAAGAAAAAATGACCTAATATGCAATGTTCTAGGCAAATAAAAAAAGGTCACACATAAATTAATCAGCATCACAGGACTACAGAGGCCCTTCTTTAAGCAACACACAAGGAAATGTGCACAACATCTACCATTTTAAAGAGTTTTTATGGTATATCAGGCCCTGAGCTGATCCTTACCCACGCTATGTCTACTTTAATCCTCGCTCCGACCTGATACAAAGAAGGTTATTACCCTCCAAGTTAACAAATGAGGAAATTGACACTTCAAGAAATTCTGTCCATTGTCAAACTTCCCATAACACAGTTGGGATTCAAACTCAGGCCTTTCTGACTCATATGCTTTCTATCCCTACGCTACCCTATACTGCTTCCTACTACACTATAAATATTTAGAACATTTGCAACATTTGTAGATAAGGCAATCAGAACCATAAGTAACTAATCATTCCTCAAAATGCAGGTATCTGAGCTAAACTGCATCCACAATCAAACCATCATATCACCAAAGGCTAATCAGGTCATGAGGTGTACCTGTCTGTCATTTAAGATAAAAGTGCAACCCTTATGATCCTTGACTGGTTTTACCACACTGCGGTAGTTACATGCCTTGTTATGAAGTCAATCATACAAAGTTTGAAAATGCTTAAACAATGGACACATAAAACGTGTCAAAAAAGATAAAACTTCAAAGTAAAAGATTAATCAATGAAAAAGTTGGCATGCACGATGGGCAACCATTGCAAAAGATTTTTCCCTAGCCTATGTCTGCAAAACACTATTTTATGGACATATTTTTTGGAGTTTCAGAGGCTGTTTTACCTTATATTAGCTATTTTAATGTAACTGCCTCCATTATGTTTTTGACTGCTAAACTAGTAAGAAAATTCAATTTTCTCTTAGAAAAGAAACCATTCTTCTCACTGGCATCACAGTTTCCAAAATAATTCATGTAGGTTTAAGTATGATACTTTCTGTTCAGATGATAAATGAAAAGAAAGGAATGAGCATTTGGCACTTGCCTTTGACAGACACCATGTGAGGCATTTTCACATATGTTATCTCAAAATACTCCAGGTAGCAATACTATTATATTTCATAGGAGAGAGCACAGTAGGTCAAAAAGTAAAGGATGCCAAGGGCTAGGTGGAGAGGTGAATGGAGAGTTACTACTTTGGGGTGTAGTTTGCTTTTCAAATGATGAAAACATTCTAGAATCAAATAGTGGCAATGGTTGTACAACCTTGTGAATATACTAAAAACCACTGATTGTACCCTTTTTAAAATGGTTAATTGTATAGTATGTAAATTATATCTCAATTTTTTTAATTACATAGTCATGGTAAATGTTAACATTTGAGAAATCCAGGTGAAGAGTATATGAGAATTTATTATACTATTTTTCCAACTTTTCTGCAAGCCTGAAATTATTTCAAAATAAAAAGTTTTTTTTAAAAAGGCACAAAAATATGAATATAGTTAACGCTACTGAACTTACGCTTAAAAAAATGGACGAGGGCTTCCCTGGTGGCGCAGTGGTTGAAAATCTGCCTGCCAATGCAGGGGACACGGGTTCGAGCCCTGGTCTGGGAAGATCCCACATGCCGCAGAGCGACTAGGCCCGTGAGCCACAATTACTGAGCCTGCGCGTCTGGAGCCTGTGCTCCGCAACAAGAGAGCGAGCGATAGTGAGAGGCCCGCGCACCGCGATGAAGAGTGGCCCCTACTTGCCGCCAACTAGACAAAGCCGTCGCACAGAAACGAAGACCCAACAGAGCCATAAATAAATAAATAAAATTTAAAAAAAAAAAAGTAATGTTGTTCGTTGATTAGAATTCCATGAAAGTCTTTGCATTAAAAAAAAAAAAATGGAGAGGATAAATTTTATATTATGTGGGGTTTTTTTTTTTACCACAATTAGAAATAAATAAATAGGTAAAGGAATTTGTACAACAAGATTCTACCTTAGTAAGTAGAGGTATCGGTATTCAAATGCAGGTCATTCCAACACCAAAGCCAAAACTCTTGTTAGAAGCCCAAAAAAGGGCTGATTTATTATCCTTGGATTGTGTTGAGACGTTACTTATGGCCATTCTAAAGCTGCACACTAACACACACACCTAAACTGCTTTTTCATAAATGAAAACTACTGCCGACTAAGTGGGTTTTATTAAATGCTTCTGAGCTACTTTAAGGTTGCCACATGACTATGAATGTGTGTGGAAGGAGAAGAGAATGTTTCTGTACTATTCTGTATATTAAATAGTGATTCCAGACTGAATATTGTTCAAATACAGGGCCTTATGTTGAAATTTCCAGTCAAAATTTCAGAACTGGTACTGACATGAGAAAGTAATGAATATGTAAAAATATTTGTTTTTATCAAATTCTGGTTTTATTTACTCTAATGTTTTTCTGTTGACTTAAAAATTCTTTAATTCTATAGCAATTTCTCACAAAGATAATTATTTTCTCTAATTACAAAAAAAATTAGAGACATGAGTTTCAACACACTTATATAATGTGCTCATCTGCCAAACACTGACACACAATACAATGGGTATTTGCATAAATGGGTCTACCTGGGTTTGACTTGGGAGCTCACAACTAAATATTCTTAGTATGCCAAGTGTATAAAATATCCATATACCTTTAGAAATCAATTTACTCAAGAACATTAAGAAGCGGAATTTGGGGTTCCATTTCTTAAGCTGCAATCAAGTATAGAAAGCTGACCCTTGAACAACATGGGGGTTAGGGGCACCAACCCTCCACACCATCAAAAACCCAAGAATAACTTACAGTTGGCCCTCCATATCCCTGCTTCCACATCCAGGATTCAGCCAACCTCAAATCATGTAGAACTGTAGTATTTACTACTGAAAAAAACCGGTGTATAAGTGAATCCAGGCACTTCGAACCTGTGTTGTTCAAGGGTCAACTATACTAAAGGGAAGGAATGGGGAAAGCAGGGAAGGGGAGGGAAACATTCCTTTAAAAAAAATGTCAGGTAGGAATTCCCTGGCGGTCCAGTGGTTAGGACTCAGCACTTCCACTGCCAGGGCCAGGGTTCAATCCCTGTTTAGGAAAATAAAATCCCTTAAGCTGCACAGCACAACCAAAAAAAAAAAAGTCAGGTGGCAATTCTAGGGGGAAAGCGAATCATTTTTACCAATTTTTTTTTTTTCATATCAATAACTATCCAGTGATTCCCAGCAGAGGCACTGACATTTTGGGCAGAACAAGTCATAACTGAGGATAAATTCTTCTGCGGCTGGGACAATGAGATGTCCTTGGCCCACTACATAGCAGGAGGCACTCCAATTCCACTCATTTGTAACAAACAAAACCATCTCCCAAGATTTCCAAACACCCCGTGGAGGTGGCAGCACCCCCAGGTCCAGAACCCAGACAAGCTGTAACATCTTCCCCGTCTCAGTGTTTCACAGCCAACTGATGAGTGGGAAGCTGCTCCCATCCGTCAGGCTGGACGCCAAGGCTGTCACGCACAGCCAGGGTGCCCCACGTTTGGAGATAACCCTCTCTCTTACGGGGCCCATCAGCTGCAAATTCAGATTTCCACCGTCAGTTATTCTTAACACCAAACACTGGCATTCATTTGATTGACACCACAAAAACTCTAAGAGAAATGAACATTTAAAAAATGGAAAGACTTTCATTATTTCATGCATGCTTTTTACAGTCACAGTCTTCAAAAGTTACATGGCTTAGACCATCTTACTTTTTAATGTAACAGGTCATGATATACTGATTAGAAAGAAACCACTGGGAGTTCAGTTTTCAAAACAGAAGAGTTATACCAAGAATCCAAACCCCACATGTCAGAGCACAAAACGTTCAAGTTCAATGCCTCTGCATACTTAAGTTACCAGAGGACAGAAACAATGCAGAATTTATAAAAACTGATTTAGTATAAAATACAGAAGACAGAGTTAAGTTTGAAATACAGAACTGCAGAGTTTTATTTTCAACTATAATGAAAGAATGAAAGGAAAGAAACTTCAAAGCTAGGAATACTTAAACTTAATGAGAAAAGAAAATCTAGCATTTTTGGTGTTAAATTTTAAACAGTTATCAATCACAGAACTGCATCATCTTTTCACTATTTCTTTAAGCAAAGCCCAATAGGTCTGCCTGTTAATAATAAAAGTCATTGTATTTCTTGCTTTCAAAAGTATTTAATCACCACAAATTCTTTGGTAGAGTCTTTCCCAAGTTCTGACTAGAATCCTGTAAGTCTACAGAACTAGCTCACCAGGGAACACAGCACAACGCTAAATACCACAATCTATCACCAGCATTAACTGCTCCCAGCCCTAAGACTTTAATTGCGACAAGACTACAGCTCAGAGCCTGAAGCCTGGTAAAGTCCTCTTGCAGCAGGCAGGGACAAGGACCACATATTTTCATACATGCTGGTGCATATTACACACTGTTTGCTGCCCCAGTCACAAGCATGTCCAAGACAGGATTTCTAAACTAGTCGGTGAAAATTCTACTCAATGCATTTTCATAGAATGAGCCCCGAATTATTTTAGACCCATCCATGAAGATTAAGTGACCAAAGCACCATCAGGTTTGCCAGTAGCTACAACCTTCTGACAAACTTTGGGAAAGAGAAATCCAATAAAATTTTGTTATCACAACACTAGACTGTCAATTTCCAATTTATAAATGAACTATCACAGTCAAAACTGCAAAGTGAGTCAGTATTAGCGTTTATCATTACTGTTAAAGACAGATGTGCTTTTAAGAACCACTGGAATTTTTTCTTCCCTTACAGTACACTATTTCTGCAAAACACAAAGTGGATGATATATTTAAAACAGTAATATCAGTTTACAATGTCAAGTTACTGCATGGTCGAAAACTTGATTTCTATAGCAGGTCCTCAAGATAAAACTAAAATCCTCTGCTGCGGTAGGTCTACTTTCCAATTACTAGAAGTAAGCATATGAGAGATATAATTAGTTATGACACTAGGACAGGCATACATGTTTCAACACACACGCAGCTCAGAACAAAGTTTTTGGCATTATATGACAGAGGACTTAAACCAAAGACTCAAAGAGAGGTTATGCAGTGTGTGTGTGTGCATGTATGTATATGCCTTTTTTTTTAATTTAAAACTTGCCACACCAAATTATTTCTTTAAAATTATAAGCATATTTTGATTTGTTTAAACATCTCTTTAAAGATTTCTCAGGGAAAAAAAAAACACCCTGCGGCTTTCATTGCGCCTACATTACAAATTAAGGAAGCTGACTTTATAAAATTCATTTGGTGAAAAAGAATCACCTTTCAAAGAAGGCTGAATGTTGGCTAAACACATTTAGAAAAGTCTGATAGTCCTAGTCTTGGATTTCTCAATCAGGGATGAAACACTAATTTCTAAAAATGGAATATACAAGGCAGTACAATTTAACTTTGACCATTAAACGTCTGTCCAAGATATACTGCCGAGACAGCCCCAAACCAGAATCTTTCAGCAGAGCTTTAAAAATTAAAACATGAAACTACTAGATAAGTACATTACTAAATTATGATCCACTTAGGATCATTTATTCCTTGATAAAGATAGAAAGATGAAAATTTCATAATTATATACCTAAGAATCTACATAGCAGCATGTGAGAGCTGTATAAACAGTTGATTATAATAAAGTATGACTGCACTCAAATGAGGGGCAAATTTAAGAAAGTAAAGAAACAGATTACATACATACATAAAAAACTGAAATTCTGTAAGATCCTACTGTGTTTGATCTCAAAGATTATAACATGAAATATTCCAAAACTTCCCTTTTCTAAGAAAGGGTCTTGGTTTAGGCCTGGATTCAGCCAAAGATTTTATTAAAAAGAAATTTATGATGCAGTAGTTTATAAAAACACAACAAAACTCAATCTCATGATATTCTGAGAAATATCGAATATTAATAAATGGTTCTTTTCTTTAGTTTCTTATCAAATATAAATTTCTTTTCCTGAGAATACTAATCCAAAAAACCTAGAAAGGTCCAATATCTCATGGTAAAGAGATGACACCAAAAAATGGAAGTAGGTTTCAAGTCTGACAGCTTCCATCTTCCAAGTCATGACTGCCCTCAATTTGCATATGGAATTCCATGGACAAAGTCAGGTGTAGGTATTGTGAACGGGTGTTGGAAAACACAGAGCTTTTAATTAAGTGCATTCTCAAGTATAATAAGCCACCCTGGAACAAGATAAAAAACATGGAGAACCCATCCAGCTAGACCTTACACTCCCAAAGGAATCATCATACATGACAGTGAATTATGACAAATCCCATCTTATGGGCCAAATGGTCCATGAAGACAGCACATGTGTTTCCTACAAAGATAGTATTAATGATGCACTCATGTTTTGGTCGAGCAGAGCTTTCCACCTTATAACAGGGCCTGCTAAGAGCCCTCTCTACCTTCACAGAACTATGTAAAAAGCTTTAGTAAACTACGTATGTATAAGTTCACTTTGGGTTTGGCTAAAAGAAAACACCCAACAGTTTACAGGTGTTTACTTCTAATACCAGTTGGTCTTAACTTTCTTTCAAATCAGAAAGTTCCAAAGTTTCAGAGAATTCTGGGGGAATCCAGAAACATCTAAAGTTAACTTTTCTGGAGTCAAACTTATTTCATTCCTTTTTATTTCTTGAATTCTCATGCCTAAAAATCTTCTACAAACTTCAAGATAGGGTGTGGGTGTGATTTCACAAAATAAACTGATTTTTCAAAACTGCTTTTAATATTTTTAACAATAAAATTATGCCAAGATCTATAAATTCCACGCAAAATTAGCGTTTTGTGCTGTGGAGAAGAGGTTGGAAGATGAATTGGAAGAAAGTTTAACAACACAGCATTTTCCGAGAAGGTATAACTAGTGCATTTCTCAACTGAGAACCAGAAAGTAATCATAAAGAAACTGATAAGTGTCACCTGAAACTACAACTTACGGGAATTCAAAAACAAATCTTAAAACATAAAAAACAAAATAAAATCATATTCCCCTTTAGCAACTACTCTTTCCTTTGACTTCTGTCATCTGTCAGTATAGACAAGACTGCCTCAGAAACAGTTTATGTGCACAAATTTGTACTTCACTTGCTTTCTCATTTCTCATGTCCCGAGTATTTATTTATGCCCCACATATACAGATTTACTGAAACTAAGACAAAGTATACAATATAAGCTATGTGACAATCGTTCTAATTTCTAGCCAAAGAGCGCTACATAAAACCATTTTAATATCATGGAGCACTTATGCAGTCTCACATCTTAGGTAAAATTTTCCTTGATCGTCTCTGCCTTCAGAGGCCTCCTCAGGCCACAACCTATAATACTTTTACTCAGATTTCACAAGATCTACACTGAAGTACAATCTATCAGATACTTGCCACGTGCAGCCCAGTTGCATAAGACTACAAAATACTAACACAATTTGATGGTTAGAAAAATGTTTGTAAGCATGCATGTATGAATCTATATATGCAAAAAATCTCCCACCGGTTCTCCTAGAACCAAAAGAGTTTCTATGGATATTAATAGGAAGTTCCATTATTGGTGGGGAAAAATAGTCAATATGTCTGAGTTGTCACCTCAGGACACTGCACTCATTCCAACAACACTACTATTGTTCAAAATGTTTCTGGAATTTTTCCTTTGTGACTATTTCCAGAGCCAATTCATAAGTTATATGAGAAAAATCAACTGTGCCAATTTTCTTCTTACCAAAAATAGAATTATTTGGCTTTATCACCCACCATGTTCATCAGGCTTAACTTCTAGACAATTCAGAAAACCAAAACTTTTGTCACAGAAAATTTGCTGGCACTGAAGATAATTAAAAGAATTAGATACAGGCTGTCCAAACCCAACGCCAAATGATGAGCTCCAAAACATTTTAAGCTAACATCAGTGTATGACCTTCTAGGGTGACTATTTTATACAGAATAATACTTACTTGTATCTACTTATTTTTGGTTTTCAAGTTTCCTTAGCACATTTATTAGTATATTAATTACTTTAATGTTTCACTCAAGTTTATGAATCTTATCAAATTTTTATTAACAAGTTCTTCGAATGTTATAAAACTTCCTTTAACTTGAGAAGGTACTAAAATGAATACCTAACTAGGTTTCCTTCCGAATTCTAAGTTTATCATTTATTTATTTCCCCATAGTGTCTTCAAAATTGCATATATTGTAATTACAAAATGGAACTGTAAAACTTAAAATGGTGAATTGTATGGTATGTGAATTATATCTCAATAAAGCTGTTTAAAAAAAAACTGAAGTCACCAAAATACCCAGTTAAGCTTCATTAAAAGGCCTAAATTACTAAAACTGACATAAAAGAATTATTCAAAAATCAACCAAAAACACAGATCACCCCAAACAGACCAATCAGGTAGCAAGCAAACTTGAATCATCACTTAAAATGGCTCAACATACCTCCTCATATGGGTTAGTGCAGGTACAAAGGGCCCCATTACAGGAGCAATTTAACTCAAGATACCTGAAAATTCTACCAGAAGTTGAATATTAAGGACTATCTATCAGTACACACATGTGTGCTGAATTACATAAATAATATCTCACTCCCAACCCAATATTAGATCTGTACAATTTTCTGAATAATGGGAAAGACTTTACACATTCTCACGAGTGGTATCACCACCTTATTACTCAAATGCACATCTGTGAAAAGCCTGATTACGGAGATATATTTTGCTTTAAACAAAGTTAACCATCGTGGTCCAGATCATGCTCAATCCATAGCGTCAAATTTGATTGCACAATGTATCTCTTATACATGTACTATAAGATACCATGCACACTACAAAACACAAATATAAAAATAGGAGAATGAGATAAATCGAATTTCATTTTCCCCAGGTCTTATAGGATGACTTTTGCATACCTCTTGGGGTGTTTACATCTACTCTGGAAACCACTACTCCAATAAGCAGTTCAGATAATTGCAACAGCAAATACCATAAATAACCCTCCAAGTAATAACTAAGATCCGATAAAAACTGATAAAAAAAAATCTGTTAATGATTACAAGGAAAATCACATGCAGGTATATTCATTCACTCAATAAACATCTGCTGAGTGTTTCCCATACCAGGCACTGCTACAAGCAGCAGAAATTCAGAAATTAACAAGACAGGCAAAGGTCCCTGTTCTTATGGAGTTTGGCATCCTGGCAGGAAGGTGGACGACAAATAATAAACTACATATAAGTAAACAAATTAAGTATCTTTTCTAGTGGTGATAAATGCCATGAAGAAAAGAAGCAGGGATAGAGGTCAGAGAAACATACAGGGTGGAAAGACAGCTGGGGGACGAAAGCTATCAGTAAGTTCTCTTTGAAGGGATAACATTTTCGAGGAGACATGAATGAAATAAGGGAGCAAGCCATGCAAAAATCTGGAAGAAGAGCATTCCAGGCAGAAGAAAACTGCATACAAAGGCCTAAGGAAGGTAGGAATTTGGCATACTCAGTGAACAGCAAGAAGGTCAGCATTATGGGAGCAGAGTGAGCGGTGGTAGGAAATGACTTTGGAGCACTGGGCAAGGATTACATCTTACATGTCCTTTTCAGTCACGGCAGGAGTTCGGATTTCACTGCAGGTGTGGTAAGATGAAAGAAGACACTGGAAGGTTTTGTGATAGGGAAGTGATTTCTCCGTAAAGAGTCCTCTGGGTGTAGTGGGCAGGACAGAGGCAGGAATGGAAGCACCGGGCCAAATAGAAGCTACTGCAGTATTCCAGGTAAAGGGTGGTAGGGCTTTGACCAGGGTGATGGTGAATGGGTGGAAGTCAGGAGACAGATCTAACAGGACTTGCCCAGTAGATGAGGGGCACAAGAGGAGGAGACCCTGAAAGATCCTGAGGAAAAACGTGGTGAGCAAGGAGGTTGGGGAGTCACATAAACGTTAAGTCTCACGGCACTCATTTTAACTGGCCCTTTGTTTTTCAATGTATTTTTCTAACTATATTTTTATCAGTGTTCAACATTTCCTGTGCAATTTTTCCATTCTCTCCGTCACCACCCTCACTTAATTTTTGGTTCTGACACCTTTTCAAATTTAAAATTTGGAATACATTAAACCCTATAGGTTTAAATAATAAAATTCTCACACTACACAACCGTACCACAACTGCTCTGAAACTTACAGACTGCAGACTGAAATAGGACGCAAGGATGAAAGCTGGACTAGATCTAAGGAAATCACAGCCAACAGGAGGCTCCCCTGTCCACCAACATCTATCCTTCAGGCTCAGTGGATGTTCAGTGCCTTATCCTCCTACCTTCTCTTCTCCTAACAAATGCTTCTCTGTAGTCAAAATCTAATTGATATTAAAGTGTTCTAAAGGAAACAAAAGACTAAAGTAAAAAAAAAAAAAAAGAAACTAACTGGGAAGTTGCTGGAATCAACCAATGTGAAGTCAAAGGTACAGATTTAACTTTTTGGTCCTTTTTGGCACCCATGAAATAGTAAAGAGATGTTGAACATCACACAATGTGAAACACTGAGAATCTTTAAAATCTAATCTTGGCTCTAACTGTATAATGGAAAAGAGAATCCCAAAGTAATCGAGGAACTTTTCTATCACACAGAAAATAGATGCAGAGATTAAACACACACACACATGCACACACACCCCCTTACTGACTTCTCAACTGCAGTATATTCCACCTATATATAAGGACAATCTCAAATCATGATATTTCTCTACAAGGTATTATTAAACAATAGAAACTTTCTCTAAAAGGTATTTAACTGGTCTTAAGCTTTATTATTTTAAAAAACAACAACATACATCTTTTTCTCCTCCTGGAAACTGCAGCCTTATTCTGTGGCTTCCCACCATTCTCACCTACCCATATACAAAACACATTACATGTAAGGTAGTAGCATGAAGTATCTCCCAAGAAATTTAAAATGAATGAAATGGGACTGCCATCTGCATTAGATCCATAAAAAACCAAACAGATGCAAAGTCACCTTAACAAGTAGCTCCCAGGACAGTTGCCTAATATCTGCTTGAGAATATTAACATATCCAGAGAAAAAAGAATTTATCAGTCAGAAGGTGAATGGGAAGCAGAAAAAAGCAACAGGGGTCAATTTTGTCAATGCTCTTCCAAGCACAGTCCAGGAGTGAGGAGTCTGAAGGGTGCATTGTAAACAGAGGCCAATGGAAAGGTTTTCTCTACAGAGGGAGGAGGCCCTTACACCCTCCACCTCCATCCCTAATAATCTCTGATCAAATTCCAAGTTCATAAAGCAATGAGCAATATTTGGATTATGATTTGACTCCCTACTTAAATTTCCCTGCAAAGGAGAGAATGTGCTAAGCATGCCGATAGGCGTAGTACGGAAGTATTTCACTTAATAAGGTATGTAGGTACACATATGTTCACATGGCGTGTGTGCAGGCATGCACATGTGGGTATGTAATCTCCACCCCTCAGTCAGTGAACAGCTGAATGAGTCCATGAAGGACTGATCTCTTTTAAGCGTGTATTGACAAAATTAGATTTCTAAACATACAAAGACCAGTGGAGTCCCCTGGACCATGGTTATTCTTTCAAGATAATGAATACCCTCCTGCCAATGAACTTTGTGCTCCTTCATATTAGGGTTAGAACTTCTACCTCATCTGATAGACATACGGTGCCGAACAGAGTGTCATGTGTATCACAGAAATGCAATCGCCTGTTTAATTACAATCTAAAATACTGAAAAGTTGTGTTATGCTGTGGAAAATAATGACAACCACAACTCCCATGCCTATGTGAAATGTACCACTTGAACATAAAAACCTGATCATTTTCAAAAGCATCTTTTACTTTTACCAAATCAGTATACTATTGTCTAATGTTTCATGCAAATCTACAGCAAGTTATTCTACATATAGTAACAAACAGTTACCTGCTGGCTGTTAACAGATTACTTTGGCATATCTGTATTTCAGAAACACAGTTTGACAATATTAATGAAATATTCAATGATACACTCAATATTCATCCATGCCATCCATAACATATATCTATGACTACAAAAAATATTGTACCAGGCATTACTGCAGTATGAAAATGCACATATGTGTCAAACCCTTCCCCCTCACACACCCAAAAACAAAATTTCAGTGAACTATATTATTCTGATTTCTCCCTCTCCCATAAGGAAGTTGCAGACTATCAGTTTGTCACTGATGCTTCTACCTACACACACGCACACACATTTCATTAGATCTAATTATCACAGTCCTCTGTACACAGAAATGTCATGTCAGTGACTGGTTGCTGTTTATGGACATAAGCGAAGCTGCAAAGACCAATGGACACACATAAATCCTTTATGTGAAAATATTTTTTGCAAAGGACTTACAGGGTAAAAAATATGGCTTAACACGTGGCAGAATTTCTGAGTTTAAAAAATATTTATCTACTTTTTCATATTATTCAGAGTTAATGTACTCTGAAGTGAAATTAATGTTTTAGTCTATATCAAAAACCAATATGAACAAATATTATGCTTTGTTTCCTATCACCATTTTGAATGAGAGGAAACTGAACTATCATATTGTACTTCCAGAAGCTTACCTGTTAGTGTACAGACGTGTTAGCAGAAAAAAACTTCCCTAATCCACTAGAGTAAAATGTGTATTACAGGGAGATTAAATACCATAGGACAGAGAAATGAATGGGCTTTCTTTGTATGGCTGTATTTTTCCAGGTAATTACATACTTTATGTCCTTAAACCATGAAAGGTACCATAACAGTACACATGATTTTGTCATTCCATATATATAAAACAAGATACATATGAGCACGTCATAACATGTGAAACAGAAAAGTAGCATTGATTTATTGCTCAACATTAATAAAAACTGTGTCATTTGTTATAATGAAATTTATTATAACCAAAAATCAAGTGTATGGTAAATATAAGATTTTCTACCATACAATTTTTATAAATGACTGTAAATCCTCTCTAGAATTTTCACCAGGAGAAAAGTAATTGTATGTCATAAGATACAATTTAAAATTGGCTAATTACTATTTATGTAACTTAGGTAAACATTGATGAGGGGGGAAAAATACATACTCTCCACATATATATTTGATCAGTTCGCCATCTAATTAATAGTTGATACTGAATGAATAATGAAACTTTTGTCCAAACTAACTGGCAAAAGGCCAAAACCAGACAATGTAGCTAAGCAAGAACTGCTCATCAGAATACTAGGAAAGCAATTACTTTAGATGGAGATAAATATAGTTGTTTCTTAGCATGAATAAAGAAAAATTAGAACTTTAAAAGGGAACAAACTTTTTTTTAATTCATCAATGATACAGCATAGCTGCCCCCAAATTACGTTATCTTTCATTTGCTCTCAAGCTTCTCTAACTCAACGATGAGGTATATTAATTACAAAATTTGTCAGGTAAACTTTAAAATAAGCTCATGTCTCCAAATGTGCCATGCCAGATTTGAACATGGTATTTATTTAAAACGTAACTGGACCAGTTAGTTTGGGTTTGAGATCATACAGTAATTTTTAGTTTTAATCACTGGTGGTGTTTTTTAGTTACAATGGAATATCTAGGAAGACAAATTTTCTCAATAATGTTTTTTTTCCTTTCCTTTTGAGCTATTTATGAAACTAAAAACAATTATTTCTAGGTACTTAATTCCACCCTCCAGGGTATGAAGTGTATCTCTTATATAGAACACCTAGAATGCTTTTAAACTCAATGATAATTAAGAAACATCAAAGCAAAACCAGGGTGTTACACAGGGAGCTAAGAGCCATCATCTTTTGGCTACCAAATGACATATTTCTTGTCCCCTGGAGTATCACCAAGAGTTTTTTACCCGAACGATAGATGTATTTTCCTAACATAGCCTTTACGCTTCTTCTGAGTTTTAAAAGTAAACTGCTAAGGGCAACAGAAGAAAGAATAGACAGATAAGACTACATCAAACTTAAAAACTTCTGTACAGCAAAGAAAGTAATCAACAGAGTGAAAAAGCAACCTACTGAATGGGAGAAAATATTTGCAAACCGTATTTCTGATAAGGAGTTAATATCAAGAATATATAAAGAACTCCTACATTTCAACAACCAAAAATCAAATAATCCAATAAAAATGGGCAAAGGACTTGAACAGCCATTTCTCCAAAGAAGATATACAAATGGCCAACAAGCATATAAAATGATGCTCAACATCATTAATCATTGGTAACTTCAAATCAAAACAATGAGATATAACCTCTCATGTGTTAGTAAGGTCACTATTTAAAAAAAAAAAATCAAAAACATAAAGTAACAAGCATTGACAAGGATGTGGAGAAATTGAAACCCTTGTGCATTGTTGGTAGGAATGTAAAATGGGGCAGCAGCCACAGAAATCAGAAAGGAGGTTCCTCAAAAAATTAAAAATAGAACTACTATATAATCCAGCAACTCCATTTCTGGATATATATCCAAAAGAATTGAAAGCAGAATCTTGCAGAGTTATTTGCACACCCATGTTCACTGCAGCATCATTCACAATCACCAAGAAGTGGACTCAATCTAAATGTCCATCTAAGGATGAATGGGTAAAGAAAATGTGGTATATACATACAATGAAATATTATTCAGCCTTTAAAAAAAAGGAAATCCTGTCATGTGCTACAACGTGGATTAACCTCGAGGACATTATGCTAAGTGAAATAAGCCAGTCATAGAAGGATATATACCACATGATTCCATTTATATGAAGTATTTAAAGTAGTCAAATTCTTAGAAAGTGGAATGGTTGTTGCCAGCATCTATGGGGAGGGGAAAAGGGGAGTTGTTGTTCAATAGGCATAGATGTAAGTTTCCATTTTGCAAGATGAAAAAGTTCTAACAATCTGTTGCACAGAAAGATGCAGCTAACACTACTATACTGTATATTTAAAATGATTAAGTTATTAAATTTTATGTGATATTTTTATCACAATAAAAATAAACTGCAAAAGAACCAAGAACAGCTAAAATAATCTTGAAAAAGAGGAACAAAGTTGGAAGACACACACTTCTCAGTTGCAAACAATGCAGAGCTACAGTAATCAAGACTGTGGTATTTGCACAGGGATAGACATACAGATCAGTGGAACTAAGTGGAGAGTTCAGGGGGAAAAAACCCTTACATCTATGGTCAAATGATTTTCCCAAAAGGTACTATGATAATTCAAAGGGGCGAAGAACTGTTAACCAATGATGCTGGGAACAACTGAACACCCTCATTCAAAAGAATGAAGCTGGACCCCTACTTCATATTATACACAAAAGTTAGCCCAAATGAATCAAGAACTTAAACGTAAGAGTTCAAACTATAAGGCTCTTAGAGTAAATTTTCATGAGCGTGGGTTAGACAATGATTGCTTAGCACACCAAAAGTACAAACAACAAAAGAAAAAATAAATTGGATTTTGTCAAAATTTAAAGCTTCTGTGCTTCAAAGGACACCATCAAAAAAATAAGACAACCCACAGAATGGGAGAAAATATTTTCAAATCTTGTATCTAATAAAGACTTGTGTCCAGAATACATAAAGAGCTTACAACTCAACAATAAAAAGACAACCTAAATGAAAAAAGGGTAAAGGATTTAACAGACATTTCTGCTAAACAGAGAAGATATACAAATGGCCAATAAGCATATGAAATGATGCTCAACATCACTAATCATCAGGGAAATTCAAATCAAAATCACTTTACACCCACTAGGATTGTTAAAATTAAAAGACAGATAGAAACAAGTTCGGAGAGGATGTGGAGAGATTAGGAAACTTATACACTGTTAGTGGGAATGTAAAACGTGCAGCTGCTTTGGAAAACGATTTGGCAGTTCCTCAAAAGGTGAAAGGTAGGGACTTCCCTGGTGGCTCAGTGGTTAAGAATCCGCCTGCCAATACAGGCGACACAGGTTCGAGCCCTGGTCCGGGAAGATTCCACGTGCCACGGAGCAACTAAGCCCATGCGCCACATCTACTCAGCCCACGTGCTGCAACTACTGAAGCTCGTGCACCTAGAGCCCATGGTCCACAACAAGAGAAGCCACAGCAATGAGAAGCCCACACACCGCAACAAAGACCCAATGCAGCCAAAAATAAATTTATTAAAAAAAAAAAAGTGAAAGATAGAGTTGCCACATGACTCAGCGATTCCACCCCTAGGTATATCCCTAACAAAAATGAAAACAGAACACAGGCACACAAATGTTCACGGCAGCATTACTGGTAATAACAAAAAAGTGAACACTACTCAAATGTCAATCATTGGATGAATGAATAAATAAAATGTGCTACAGCCATACAATGGAATGTTATTAATTGTACTTTTTAAGCATATGAATTGTACAGTATGTGAATTATATCTCAATATAGCTATTAAAATGGTAAACAGCTCTGATTATATAGTCTTATCACATAAAATATAAAGTGCTCCCACTGGAAAGAAATATAGAAATTACAAAACTCACTTGTTTTACCAAAGATGAAATGGAGGCTCTCAGACCTAGGTAGACTAGAATGGGACCTGCCTCTAAACCCAGTCCCCGGGCTGTTCTCACTCTGGAGTGGACAGTGGTGCAACTGCTTTCCAAGGCGTGGTCAGCCAGCTGAGATACTGACTGCATGAAGAATAGGTGCAGAATTCCTTTAGAGAGTAGCTCCTGACATGCATTCCTTTTCTTTAACTACCACATGGCTTTTTGGGGGGAAGGTAAAATTACAGCCTCAAATGTCCCTCCTTCCTCTTCTACTTCTGCCAACACAAACCATAATGAATGGGAACGGGAATATTAGAAGGGGCAATGTTAACACACCCCTGCCTTGTCCGTGGGAAGGCCACCAGGTCACCTGAGATGATCAAAGTACATTCATCTTACTATCTGCACAGAACTTCCATCCAATGGTCAAGAGACTGGGACATGGCCCTGGGCTGGCTGGGCACTTAGCTGTCAATTACTGAATGAATATGTATTTCCCTGCAGAGTATCATCCCACCTGAAGAAAGGAATGTGGAAATAGCTCATCTCTCCTCCATGAAACAAAGATAACTTGGCCCACAAGACGCCATGAAAAGCTTAGCAGAGAAAGTTTCAAATACAACTGTGAAAAAGTTAGCCTTGGCTAAAGAAGGTAAGGTCAAGTAAAACTTAAAAATCACTTTATAAGGATTCAGTAATAAATCATTCATATATTTGCAAAGCTACTGGGGAGCCCCAAAAAAGTTTGGTAAACTGACAAAAATTATTTAAATTAGAAAGACAAAAATATTCTAGTCGCCCCTAGCAACAAAGATTTTCCTAATTTAAAAAAATATATGAACTTGTGGGTAAAGTGAGATGCAGGTATTATAATTTACCATTTTCTATTCAAATGTGTTGAGAATTCTTAAAAAGTAATCTGATGAATCTTAAGATGTTGAGTAATATTTTCCAATCCAAAGTCTGCAAATATTGGTCTTTATTATGATTTGCAAATAATCCAATGATCATCTTTTTCTTCCTTTACACTGAGGCAACAAGGCAACTGCATTTTTAAGGAATCAAGGGATAATACAGAAGATGCTAGAGGGAAATCAAAAGGGGAAAATAGTAACATAGGAAAATAAATAGGCTACATTATTTTACATAGATTTTAAAATACATATATGACATCTATGAAATATCTCTTAAATTCTTTTCTAGATATGGAAGAATTAACAAACTGCTAATAGATCCATTTACATAGATGATTCAGTCAGTATAAAAAATAGTTATAATACACTGAATAGTCACCAGAAACATCACTCGGGTCCTCTGAAAGATTAAAAAATGAAAATAAGACTCTTCCTTGCTGTCCAACTTATTCAATTCTCCCCTCAAATGAAGTTTAGCTGAAAACAATGCGACTGACTTAAGCTCCGCACAGGCAAATCTTGGCAGCCCTCAACTCTGTCTATCTCCTTGGCCTGTTAAGCAAAATTCCTTCACAAACTGTTGGTCTCTGCAATAACTCCTACAGAGCTCATTACTGCCAGCATCGGCCTATCCCCCGTGTTGTGCATTTATCCCCGGGATGCATGTCAACATGTGGCACATGTCCTTGACGTGCACAGAAGGGCTGCACCCCAGGACAGCAGCATGCACGACAATAGTGTCGACTCTCACTTCTCTATGGTTGCTGGGATGTAACCGAGAAATCTAATAACTGTGACAGTGGAGTCTTTCGGTTTTTCCTTGCCTTTCCAGACAGTGAAGCTGCACAGACACTAATGAAAGGTTAAATGAATAGGAATGGTTGACAAGAGGTACAATGAAGAAGGAGCTTGGTAATCCAGACACTGAGCAGAGATCCTTGGCTCAAGCAGAGAAAGGACAGCACATCGTCGAGTCACAATATTTAAAACAGCTTGCTATACACAGAGGCTTTTGTGTCTGGGTACACGTCTGGCTTTGGACTAAAAAAAAAAAAAAAAAGACACTGAAAAGGAATTTCAGCATGGGGCACTTTGGCAAATGTAAGGTCATAATAAGAGAAAAATGTTTTGTGTGGGTTCTTACATCTTTGTACTGAACACAAAAAAGCAGAGACTATGAACTCGTGAACCACAAGTTCCAAGACAATACTGTACATTTTGACAACTATTAAATACTGTATCTAGAGGGGTGGCTTGATGCGATTCCCACTGGTAAAATATACATGCAGTGACTCATTTAGCAGCTCTACATTCTGCCTTCCTTGAGGAAGAATTCCTGAATGCTCATCTTAGAGTTCTATAGTCAAGGTCTAGTCTTCAAGTGATTTGTTACGAATACTACCACCAAAACTCTCAAACCATCTTCCACTCACTGCAAAACTTCCCAGCAGCTTCCTGTAAGGAAACTGAATTTATCACCCTAGCAATGTGTAAAGTACAAGGCAAACTTTTTTGTAATTTCAAGTGACTGCAGTAGTGAAACATCCTCGGCTAGAATTCTTAATTATGGAATTAACTTTTTTTCAGTTCCCCACTCACTATACCTTAAGGGAAGGTTATATTCCTTGGGGAACTGATTTTAAATTATCATAACAAGGCTATTCAAATCACCAAGAAAAAAGTGCTCCAGAATGTCAAGGGAAAAATAAAGCAAAAGGAAAAAAAACTGACATTGTTAGATACAGATTTTTTTAAAGGAAAAAAATGTATGACTCTGCTATGGCCAAACATTAAAAAATGATATATCTGTAAAACTGTTCCTATGCATAAGCACAAGTTAGAATATAGTTTCACAATAAATGGTAAAATCGTACTGAGAACATGCTTTAAAACAAGGGAGCCTCTTTGAACAGCCAAATTAAATTATAGCTGAACTCTTGCTTGTACTGAGGGTTCTAATAAGCCACAAATAAAGACTTTTATTGGCTAGCAACATAATGAGAGCTACTGTGCAGAAGATTAAAAAAAGACCAATCTGGGTAGTTTATCTCACCGATTGTATTATTTACTTAAATGGTAAATAAGTTTGTCCAAAGTAATGCTATTAAAAACTAGCATATAAATATTAAAGCGCAATTATGATCAATGACCATTTAAAGTAAACATCACAGATTTTAGTGATAAACAAATGTGAAATTAAACAAATATTGAAGTTAATACCACTTAAGTTCTATTTCTTTAAATTTAACTAATTTATTGATCCCTAATACACTGGCTTTATAAATGGTTTACTATTTATGCTTATATCATGAAGTATTTATCTTAAAGGAGTTTTCTCTCCAGAGTACGGCAGTTATGCGTATAACTACTTCAAAAAAAAGGAGGTTGCCCTGAGTGAACAGAAAGAAGGTACCCCCCTCCTCAGTGATTTGGTAGGAAGTTCCTTTTAACAGAACTTTGAAGGTTGGCCTCTTTAACAGACCTCCATCAGTTGACAAAGCTACAAACAGTACTTAGCAAACCAAAACAGATTTAAAATGTATCGGGGTGCATTTTGCTTGATCCTCAGATCATCTGAAAGGTAGAACCCTAGAAATCTTAGCTGACTATTTGACTGTTCTTGGAGACAGTTCTGCTGCTTCTATCACAGCTAAAAAAAAAAAAAAAAAAAAGAAACTACAATAGCACCTCTAAGCCTAAACACTAAGCCAGTACTCATTATCTCTTTTTCTGCAACATTTTGATTGCTAGAGTGATTTTTAAAAAAAAAAAAAAAAACCTTAAGTATATCTAATAAAATCATGAGGCTCCCTCTAGCTCTTGAGAGAGGAGTTTACTAACCAATGATCCAATGATCCTATGTAATTCCCATCCAACAGGAAAGATTTGAGGAGGCTGCCTCCCTTCCACAGAAATGTTTTTCAACTGTTTCTTGTAAGGATGTAGATGGTAAATGAGACCAGCTGCAGAGGAATTCAGAAAGCACTGCTCCTCAAGTCCGCAATGAGTTAAGAATCTATCAACTGCTTCCAACCTAAGCCTTAGATACAAAATTCTATAGTGAAACTTTAACCTGTTTAAACTATATATAAACTCCCAACTTAGATTTACCCACTTGCTAAAACTAAATTTAATCAAAAAATAAGGACATGCATGAATGAGTATCTATCTACAGACGTTGTTACTTGTAATCCGGTCTCAGTTCTAAAAACTTACATATAAATTCAGGATCTTGAAATTTTTTAAAAACATTTTATTAACAGTGTATCTGTGGCTTTTATATAAAAGAGGCTGATGGTAATTTGTAGAAAACATGTCCATGTACCATAATATTTATATACAACACTGTTAATAACTTTTATTGTTTAATCTTTTCTGCTATTCAGCCCTAGATATTTTGGGATTGTCATTATTCAGAAGACTATAAATACAGTCCAAGTATGCCATTGATATTTAGTCTACTTTACAATAGCCATAAAAGACACACAGTCAACTGGCAAATCATTTCAAACAAGTGAAAATGAAAAAATGCTAAATCGAACTCCTACTACTCATTAGGACCACCTTTCAAATACTCAAGGAACATTTAAAATTGTCTGGAACCTTAACTCTAAAATTAAAAATAAAGGGAACCACTACCTTCAAGTCATCACCTATTGGGGGCTCCCTTAATATAAGAAATATTCCCAGGAACAACAACAAAAAGGAAAGCTCCCCCCACCCCCGCCCCTTTTTGAGCCAGTGTCCAATTTCTTCTTTTCTGAACAGCTGTATTATCCAACTTAAGTTGCTCTGCTAATTTCGGTCCCACAAGGACTAACTTGGAAGGCAAAAAAATACAAGAAAAGATCAATTTGCTGGGAAAGATCAAATGAGAAAACTGTGGGGACAGCACCAGGTCAGTGTGTGGAGAACTAAGCAGACCTGTTCTTCATTAACTGTGGCTCTCTGGGGATGTCACACACTACCTGTCCGTGGGCTTTATTGAACTGCCTAACCCGCCTCTCTGTTCCATTCTTCTGGGCTCAAGTGAATCATATCCTGCTGCTGACAAGTTAGCAGGGGACTGCGGCTGCAACATGAAAGTACTTTTCTTTCTTGTCTAAATCAGGCAGATTTTTGAAAAGACGACACAGCATTGACTCGTGACATGGCAAGATGAAACGAGAGGTCTGGGCCGGTCTTGGAGCTGTGCAGATAAAAGTAATCAAATGACACTCCTGGAATGCAAATTGGCATTCTTGACTGCAGCAATTGCACAACCATGAAACATCCCTGACAGCAAGCAAGATTAGGACAAAATGTTATGTAAAGCACTGAACTCAAAAACTCTCACTTGAAAATTCAAACTGTAACACTTACATTTTAATATAGCAATAGTCAGCTCCGCTTTTGTCTGCTGCTTTTTGTAATCACATATCCCTGCCTGACAGATATCTTACATTTCAGGGGGAAGAAAAACGTCAGGTATTGGGAAGGTACGACTGCTATTAATATTTTCTTCCTATTTATTTTTTAAAATCACGCGAGGTTGGTTCTTTTTCAAAGCCTTACATGCAAACAACAGCGAACTTAATATTCTCAAGGACAGTTTGAGACTTTCCTCACAAGATACTCAAACCGAGTTCACGTTCAGCCTCAGTATTACTTCCCTCAGGTGAAGACACTCCTGTACGTTGGTAAAGTGATTAGCAATCTGGATTTTACTACTCTCCAGGAACAGAAAGAGCAGCTCCAACTAAGAACTTCTTTAAGGCTGAAGAGTTTAAATAAAGCAGCGATAAATGTAACACAGAACACAGATACCCTATGAAAGTTCACAAGGGATTTTTTGGGTGACTCCAAAGGGTCAATCAAGCAAGTTCTATTAACTTGCACAGGGTCTCACTACTCTTGAGTATGTCCTCAAGTCAGACACACTACACAGGAATAAATTCCACCACTTAAATAATGTATGTGTGTGCACAGTAACATCTGAAACTGCAGAATACAAAGCAGTGGGTGACAAATGCGCTTAACCACTGTTCAAAGTGATTAGTATTTGGGAATAGATGTGTAGACAAATAGTATATAGGCGAGGGGGGAAGGGAAGGAAAATAATACCTACAACCGGCTTGTACAGTGTTCTTGTGTAAAATGCGGCTATAAGAAAAACCCTCAAGTGCTAAACAGATATATTTAATATTTTGTTTTGACGCCTCCACTTAAATACAGATTCCAACCATTGCAACTGTCCACGAAGTACATAAGAAATAATAAAACAGGCCACTTTCTGCCACTTTAATCCTGGGTACACAGGATTATTTCATGATGTCTTTTGTACATCAGTTTTACACAGCTTGACTCTAGGGTAAATGCGAACCACCGTAAATCGCACACTGCTTTCAAAACCACTTTAATTTCTGTCAGCTTTACTGTAACCTCAGTCCTGGGCTCACGTTTTTTTTTTTTTTGTTTTTTTTTTTTGGTGCCTGCATTTGACAGTCGCATCCCCTACACTCCAGTCGTGACTTTGATCACTGAAACGAGATGTCACATTAGGAGGAAGGGAAGAGAGAAAAAAAAAATGCCAACCCACTATCTCCCTTTTTCTTACATAGTCCATCTACATGCGGAACGCAGTATATCAGAACCCCAAGAGGGGGTAACAATAGCAGCAAAGGGTGGGAGCAAACTAAAAGGAAGGGAGTGGTCCAGCCCCATTTCTAACAAATCACTTCCCCGAAAGCGGACAGAGCGCTCAGCAGCCGGCGAGCTAATTGCCAGCTGCCTCGCTGCAGAGAAGCTGCTTCGGGTAGAGGGGCTGTGCTGGAATCTCGCTTCGCAACGCCTTCCCATCTTCTCCACCACTTGCACTTGGAACTTTTTTTTTTTTTTTTTTAAATCGCAGCCTCACTTTACAGAGAATTTCACCCAGGTGTAGGTGGGGTATTTTTTCTTTTTTTTTTTTTTTTTATCCTGCCCTCTCCCCGGGCCCCAAATGCCACCCTCCAGTCAATGTGTAAGTAACACAAATCGGCTCCTGTCGAACTCCACTTCAAAATCTCTCTCTCTCTTTAGGGTTGATTTTACTGCCCTGCGTTTTACACATTCTTCAGAAAACCTCCAGGAGCACTTCCTACATCTTCTTCATTTACAAAGGGAGGGTTCCCCAACGGGAGGGCGAGGAGGGGAAAATCAGAGGTGCCGGGGACCGGGCGGCGGTGTCCTCCCCGCGCGGCACACCAGCGCGCCCAGGCGCCCACGCCCAGCCGCCGGCCCCGCACTCGCGGGCAAGTTTTAAAAGTTACCGTGGGTCCAAACGGCGTTCCTCTCCGCCCCGAGCTCCTTCCAGCGCTCCATCAGCCCCCGCCTGCCTCCCGGCCCGTCCCAACTCCCTGGAGCCGCCTGCCCGCTTACCGCTCACCTTGCCCCGCCGGCCGCGAGAGGGGCAACCTTCCCGAGCCCCCCTCGCCCGCGCGCACACCCGCCCTCCCACCTGGAGCTCTCCTCCGCCACTCGGGCCAAGTTGAGGGGCGAATTCGGGAGCGGGACCGGGGTGGACTGGGGCTCTCCTTTCCTGCCCGCCCTCCCCAGCGCCCCCCTCCACCTCCCGCCGCTGGACTGGAGGAAAACACGGCCCCCGGGCGGCCCCCGAGGCGCGCCGACGCGGGACTCCTTTCTTCCGAAGTCTAGAATAAAAAGGAAAGGAGGGTGGAAACTTCTTACCATCTCGGCATGCTGGTTGTCAAGTGCAGCCCCCGCCTCTTGGTCTCCTCTTAGCGGCCGCGCCTGGACCAGCCCCTCCGCCGCCTCACGCTCCTTCAGTCTCGGCCTTTCTTTCCCTCCCCCTCCCGATTTCCTCCGGGCAGCCGCTCTCGCCGCCTCCGCCTCTCCCCGCCCGCCCGCGAGCGCCCTCGCCGCGGCCCCTCTGCGCTCAGGTGACTGATTTACACCCGCGTGCAGGGTCGCCTTCGCTCCCCAAGTCGGAGCCTGCTGAGTTCCCCCGGTTCCTCGGCACAAAAAAAAAAAAGGAACGGACTGTCCCGGGAGGGGGCTGCTGGGGGGCGGGGTAGGGGGGGGGAGAACCGGCGGGCGAGGTGACCTCGGGCGGATTTGCAAGCCGCACAAGTTTCTCCTCTCTCTCTCTCTCCAAAACTGTCGCGACTACAATGTTGTTTCCCTTTTGCAAAATAAAAGTAGGTTGGTTTGGTTGGTTGTCCTCAGATTCTAGGGGGCTAGTGAAGGAGGATATGTTTCTCCCGCGCCCTGTTACTTTTTTTCTCTCCCCCTGCTCTCTCTGGGAATGCAAAAACAACTTTGGCGCCCCCCCGGGGGGTGCGGGCTTGGAGGTGGAGGTGGCCGGTAGCGCCCAGCTGTCAAAAACGAGTGGGGGAGACCGGAGGGGAGGCTGCGAAGCGCCGAGGAAAGGGCGCGAACTTTATTCCGACTGCAGCAAACCGCGGCGTCGCTTTCCTTTTCGGGCACTCGCCCGTGTGGGTCCCCTATGACCAGTTCCTCCTCCCGATCTGCCGCCACCCCCTCCTCCTCTCCCCTTCCGTGCCCCCCGCGCTGCCCCGCGCGCCGCTGGGGAAGGCGAGGGAAGCGGAGGAAACCCCAGGGGCCAGAAACTCGAGACGAGAACGTGGTGGGCGAAAAGGCCAAAAGTTGCGCGCGGCTGGGGGGAAAAGTTTTTTGGTGGCGGCGTGCTTTTGTGCCGGGCCAGACGCCGGCTTGCGGCGAGGGCTTCCTTCCCCTTCCCCTGGTCTGGGCCGAGGGCTGGAGACGCCGGGGGGAGAGGAACGGCGCTGCCGCCTCCGCGGGTGCCCGCGGGGGAAGACCGGTCACATCTGTGGGTGACACTCAGCCGGCCCGAGTCGCCCTGCCCCGGAGATGCAAAAACGCTGGCCGCAGGCTCAGCGCGCACACGCCTGCCGCTGAAGGACATTTCTTAAATGCAGGCAAAACACACTCCCGGCCGCAAGAATGAGGAGGAGGGGGGTGAATTTAATCACCGTCATCTTCCTAACGTACACTTTGTGCCAAAAACATCTCCGCGTTGTGCCGATTTATCATAGCCTGAGCAAACTTTCTGCTTATCTGACAGGGGAGGGAGTCACAGGTTTCGAGCATCCACCCTCTGAGCACTTGGCAATCAGGTTCGAAGAAGGCGAACGCTTGCTTGGCAGAACAACAGGTCTGGTTACCGGTTACTACTAAAAAGAGAAAATCATCTCTCCTTCCTCTCTCTTTTCCCCGAAGTAGAGGAAGAGACTGACTGCCCAATTGCATTCAGAGGTCAGAATCAAATTCCTTTGAAAATAAGCAGCCTTGGAATTATGTAGTTGTATTTTCTTTGATTGCACAGTCTGCTCTTAAGTTTAATATAAATTTTCGCAATAATTAAAAATTTTCCGGAGCCGTGACTGACGAGAGACTAGGCAGCCCAAGTAGCCACAGCTGTTTTGAAAATGTGATTAAGCTTATTATTCACGTGGATCCAACTTTTTAACAGCGGGGTCACCGCACCTGCAGTTCTGTGTACTGATTGGGTCCAAATTCCTGACGGTTTTTAGGCCCTTTCAGAGCAGATTTCAAGTCACTTCTGCTTTTGTGAATTCTCTACACCATCTTGTTGTGGAAAGGTTTGTCTGGTGAACACTTCGACAATATTATACAGTAAATACCTTAGAGTTTTAGGCACATGGTTTAGCTGGAGGTTTCTAGTGGGAGTCAGAAGATTACTTCTCTCACTACAGTAAAACTCAAAGTATAGAGTAGATATCTAATGACTAGCCATATATATAAATGCATGTTATCTAAGAAGGCTCATCTTTAAATGGTTTGATTAAGGTGTGGAGCGTGTTCTCTTATTCTGTAAACATAACTGTAACATTATCCTATAGTTTGTAGAAACTGATTACACAAGGGATAATGATGACCAAATGTATATTCTGAGCCACTGAGGATCATCACAAGAATTCTCCAGAAATGAGCCAAGTTGCAATGCGTTTTCCTGTATCACAGAGAGATGAAAAAAAACTAGTTGCTAATTTCAGAGTCATTACCCATACAAATCCATTCACACACTTACCACTTGGACAAGTGACAGACCGGCAATTGCCAAACAATTGTATTCACAGAGTACATTTTTGGCTGCACACCTACACTGGCCAACAGGCAGAAGTTATGCCACATCAAGCAACCTGTAATTTACATTCCCCTGATTGGTTCCAGATCTGTTTTTGATGTTAGCATACACACAGTTTATGTGAGGCAAGATGTGTCTATTTGGGGTCCGGCGCCTTTCTGGAGAGAGTCATTATATAGATGGGGAATGTGTTGGGCTGAAGAGCAGCCCTTGGAGAAGGTGGAAGAATTTACGGAAGCAAAGCGTATAAGAGAGTTCCATAGTCTCTTATTTCCTCCAGTGAGTTTGTAAGGTAATTCAAACAAAACCTTAAGTCCTTTCTGTGTCCTATAAAACCTTACTGATCTACACCTGCCTGACCCTTTCAACTTTTTTTTCCCCCATTTTTCATTCCCCTCATGGACTACACTAAAGTCACACTGGTTTTCTTTCTGTTCCTTTACCTTGCCAAGCTCCTTGCTCTTTGCCCCTGCTGTTCTCCCTACCTGGAATATTCTCCCTCATTTTTTAGTGGTTCCTTGTTAGTTACCTGTCAGCTGTAACTTGTCCTCTTCAGACTAATTAAAGTAGCTCTTTGCCTACCACCCAAAATACCCCTCACTCTTTCTCCCCTTACTCGTTTTCTTTATATCCTTTAGCCATATCTGAAGTTACCTTGTTTATGTGCTTAGTATTTTTTTTTTCAACTAAAACGCAAGCTCCATTGGAGCAAGGGTCCACCTTGTTCACTTTATAGCCTCTGCGCATAAAGCAGTGCCAGGCACAAAATAAACTTAGAAATATTATTTGAATTAAGGAAGAAATGTTAAAATCATTACACTATGTTGATGATGACGTACCTTAGAGCCAGACAAGTTCACTTAAGGCATATGGGAAAAGTGTTCCCTATCTGTTCTTTTGGAGGATGGTGCAAAATTCTTGACTTCCTGCCCCAGGGATCCTCAAAGTGTGTGCCAGGCACCCCTGTGGGTCTACAAGACCCTTTTACAGGGGTCATTTTTATTATAATATTGAGAAATTATTTGCCTTTCTTGCTCACATTCTTTCATGAGTGTAGAGTTTTCCAGAGACAATGTGACTTAATCACAGCAGACTGAATGTAGAAGCAGATACAAAAATCCACCTATCTTTTGTTATATCAGGCATTAAAGAGATAACCCAAAATGTAAATGCCATTTTTCCCACTCATTTTTATTGTTGTTTTGGAAAACATTTCTTTTTTATTTCAAAATATGTGTATATATTCATTTCCTGCCGCTGCTGTAACAAATTACCATACATTTAGTGACTTAAAACAACACAGATTTATTATAATTCTGGAGGTCAGAAGTTCAAACTGGGTCTCACTACACTAAAAGCAAGGTACCTGCAGGCTTTCTGGAGACCCTAGGGGAGAATCCATTCCCATTTCCAGCTTCTAGATACCACCCATATTCCTTGGCTCATGGTCCCTTCAATTTTTAAAGTCCATAATAGCCAGACGTGTTTTTCTCATGCTACATCACTCTGACACTGCCTCCTACTTTCACTTATAACTACCCTTGTGATTGCATGGGGCCCATCTAGATAATCCAGGATAATCTACCAATCTCAAAATCCTTAATTTAATCACATGAGATTTATTCACAGGTTGTAGGGATTAGGATGTGGGCTATTATTAGGAGCCATCATTCTGCCTACCACAGTATAGTAACAAATGATGGTTTTATTATTGTTATTTTAAACAAGTTAGGAACTATTTAAAATTTTTCAGAATTTAAATTTCTGATACAGTAAATATCAATAAGCGATTGCCCACGTACACAAAAGTTCTTTGTAACCTTCAATAATTTTTAAGAGGTCACGAGACCAAACACTTCAAGAACCCCTGGCTAGCACAATAGCTATTTTCCCTTCTTCCATGCCTCAGGTTTGACTAGATTGTACTAAACCTTTGCTGTGATTGTGTTAAGGATGGGCATGTTTCCTATTTCTGGTCAATGAAGGATTAGGGGAAATCATAGGGGTGGGGTGGGGGGAGACATTAAAACAAACAAACAAAAAAGACTGACAAGAAATAAAGTGTCCCTTTCTGCTCTGGATGTTAGTATGTGAGAATGGGGTACCTGAAACAGCTGAATCCATCTTGTGACCGGGAGGTAGCCCATATACCTGGAATAACAAAGTAGGAAGATGGAAAGCACCTGAGCTCTAGATGTTATTGACTGACTGAATTAACTAACCCCAGATGGCTTGGGACTGCTTGTTAGGTGATATAATTAATCCCCTTGTCATTTAGGCCATTTTGAGCTCACCTTTCTATTACTTGCAGCTTAAAGCTTCCTAAATGTTACAGAGAAGTGGCATGTCTCTGTTGTGTTTCCATGTGGGAATTCCTATCATTTTCCCTCAAATTGGTATATTTTTTCCAAATCTTGTGGAAAATTTGTCTAGAAATTGGTAAAAGTATTATAATTCTGTAAGAATTAAAAGTGACCGATCAATGTAGAGATTTACTAGTTCGAATGAATGCAAGAGATAACATAGTTTGGAAACCAAATAAGTCCTTAAATTCACAATTTCAACCTGTGATTTTGTGCAGTGCTGTTAACCTTGCTAGGAGATCCTGAATAATACATTATTCAGATACTGCCCAATGTATTCACAGTGGACTACGGTTTTTTTGTAAAGGCGTTAACCCAGGAAATGCAAAGAGAAAGAATATGTTGTTATGAGAAAAAAATCTGAATTTAAAAAAGCAACTCAATTTCAATGTCAAAATCAAAATCAAGGCAGACAAAATATTTTCATCATTAAGAGAAAAATGAGTTTCTATGGAAAAACATAAATACTAACACTCAACTTGAACACGCTTTCAGACTCACAATTAACATTTTGACCAACATCAACACAAAATGAAAGAAATTTTTCTACAAGTGTAAGCTTAATCATGAAACAAAGATCAAGACTATCAGATAAAGCAATTAATGTTCTCTAAGTTTTAAATTTTTGTTTTAACAATGGTAAATTTTAAATATTAAGTTTTGTAGATTGATCTTGAAGTTTTTAATGTATTTCTTTTAGCATTTATGTTAATGTTTCCCTTTTTTTTCTAATGCTTTCTATTATTAAATGTCCTTATCAGGTAGAATTAGTTTTTATATATTATTTAAATATATAATCTTCTCACAAATATATTGGTTCATAATACTAATAAACCATATATTGATTATTAAATTTTTTTACAGAAAACCTCTATCCCTATAGCAGAAAAATGATTCATTATTTATGATTACGGTCACTCATTATTATTTACTAATATATAAGTGAAGTGTTATGAAAAATATAGAATAACTTGTGACTTGGGGAATTCTCAAGAATCCCTATTTCTTATTCCTGACTCCAAAGATTAATATGTCAGAAATTTGAAAACACTAGATCTGTGTTTGTCATACCAAAGTATTTTTAAATTGTCCTACCTTAAAATAATTTTTTAAATTCTGCGTTATTTTATAGTTATCTGTTAATCATTTTGTGAATAAATGCAGCAACGTTTACCCCAATCCCTATTCTCTTTGACTCTCAGATGCATTTGATATTGTTGATCAACTTTCCCAAACTCTTGTAGTGGTTTCTTTCACACTCTCCTATCCTGGCTCCTTCCTTTCCTTCCTCACAGCCTCTCCCCGCCCCTTCACACTTACTCCTCCCCACACACAATATGAAATTTGCCCAGAAGGTCAAACCTCTCAGTTTTTCTCCTCTCTCTTTATTATGTTCTTCTTCAGTGTCTGAACCATCCCAGCTGCAACCTGATCTCAACCTGATCTCTCTATTCTATTTCCCCCCAAATCTAGTACCCTTGCTTATAATGCCTAAGTAGATCTTGCTAACTGAGTGTTCAACAAATAGCTTATCTTCAACTCAAACTTAACCTAACACAAACCATCAGCAACGCTTCCAAATTATTCTTCCCAACTTTACTTTTTCTGCCTTTACTGTTCTGTTCACTCAAGGGCAAACCGTATATTCATCTTTGAATAATTTTTTCTTTGCCTTCATTTCCCAAATCAAGTCATTTACTAAATCACATAGAAGTTCCTTCCATGTATTCCTCATGCCCAAACATTTTCATTTCATTCAGGTGACCACCATTCTTTCAGGTTAACTATTGTGACAATTTTTCAATTATACTCCTTATGTCCACATTCTACACCCATTCTAATCTATCTGCTGCCAGGTTTGGGCTTTTCCAATTCTGTTTTTATTATGTGTCTTTCCCCTGCATAATAAGTGGCAAAATAAATAAATCTTCCATCTCACCCTATTTTCTACCATTCAAGCCAAACTGTAATGTTTGCCTTTCAAGGCTCACCTTTATTCAACTCTTACATTGTACCAGGTACAGTACCTGGTACCTAGTAGTTGCTCAATAAATCTATATTGAATGAATGAATGACTTACCATATCTATAAAATGAACCTACTGCTCTAGTCAGATAGACTTCCCAGAAAACGTGCATGATCATTTCTATATTTTTCTTCTGATTTTCCAACTGGATGTATTCCTTGCTCTTTACCTCTTCATATCTGTGCCAATTTATTTCCCTCAACTTCCAAAGGTCATTTGAAGCCGCTCAGAAAATGGGACACAACTACATTAAGATCATTTAAGATTATAGTTAAAATTTACTGGTACCTACTATGTGTTAAGTTCTTTATTATTTTCTTTATAGATATGTTATCGAATCTTCTCAACAAACTGTAGAGTTAGGCATTATCATTGTATGGATGAGAATGAGGCTTTAAAACTTTAAGTACCTTGCCTAAGGACAAACAGCATGGAAGTGTTAAAGCAAAGATTGCATCTCAGGTATAGCCTCCAGTCCTGAAGTTCCACCCATCTTTCAAGCACCTGATCAGATGCTACATTCTGCATGGAACCTTTATTCCTGTGGCTCTCTTTCTCTCTCTCCCCTGAGCACTTGCAAACTTTATAGTCTGGATGATTGATTCATCACCTAATCACATGCTGTTATGTATTTATGGTTGTTTTACATGTATCTGTCTTACCTCCTTAATGAGAAAGTAAGCTCTTTGAGGGCAGAGACCCTACTGATCGCACATTTCTCAACTCCCCACCATCCTGGTAGAGTGACAGGCTCATAAACAAAGAAAGATATTTAATGAAATAATTTATGAAAACAAAGTTCTAATTCTTAGACACGAAATAGTTTCAGATGAAAAACATTCTGTAGGAATTAAAGTCCTCTCGTCACAGATTCAAATGTTACATGAGCTTAGGATAAGTTTTAACTCCAGCTGTATCTGGTCACCTGGATATTGGGACCAGGTCACTTACTTTTGCTTTGTTTTAATTGCATGCTGTTTTGATGCTGCTTCACTCATATGATTGTGTCACCTGCTCAAGCAGTTGTTAAAGCCCCACCTCTTCTGAGTTATATGGACGATTACGATATAATTGTGTCGAGCAGATCCCCACTTACGAATCTTTTCTCATCTCCTGTATTCTCTGTGATTATATTAGCCAAGTCACCTCTCTCCTACCAAGAAAATATGTATCTCATTTATGCACCCCATACTTCTTGCTTCTTTCATATATAAATGTTTAGCACCTGCCCTGAGAATACTTTAAAAATGTGCCTAGTTAGTTAAATTTTAAGGCCCTCATCTTATCTTACACTTATGACTAAAATGTCCTAAGCCATTTATTTTCTAATTTGCCTTATGTAAGTGAAGCCATTTATTTATCATTTTGCTGGACTAATGCTATTCCTTTCTATAGAACTATGGCTCAATTTGTCTAGCCTAAAAAAAAATGCAAGGATCTAGTTCAAAGTACTGAATCTCTCCCCAAGTTACCAATCAAAGTTAAACACTTTCAAACAGTTTGGTTTTGTAGCCAAATAAAACACCGGAAGTAAACTATACATGAGTCCATCAGTCAACATGTATGAGACTGATGGCCATTTTGATAAAGTTGATGAGGTTAGAATGCTGTAGGGCTTTAGGCAAGGTGTAAAAAGACCAAAGGTTGAGTTTAAAACCCAGTTTACCTAGAAGTGGCCCTATTTACTTCCAATTGAGCCACTGGCTCTTCTGGTAATCAGAAAAAAGGAGCTAACATTTATTGAATACCTACAGGACACTTTACCCAGATTGTCTCATTTCATTTTCTCAACAACCCCTTGAGGTAGTTATCATTTCCATTTGACAGACAAAGAAATTAGAGCTCAAGAGATTAAGTAACTTTACAAAGGCCACAAAGCACAACACTAAAAAAGGAAACATAGGATTATAGCACAAGCTACTAGCTCCTGTGTCAATGTTTGTCCACTAACCAGCATAGGTACTAATTGACCGTATGGTCTCCTGACTTCTGACTCTTATATCACCATGACTCTGGGGAGTCCCAGTCACTTAGTTACGTAGCCGTCATACACACCCCCAGCCAACAAACAGGACTGGGCGTTAGTTTGGCCCTCTATCTACTTCATACATATTAAGTACACTGTGTGCTTTTCCAAATGCAGCCTTATATTATGGTTTTTCATTCTCTTTTAATTTCCAGATTTATAATGGAGAAATAAAACTTGTGTTTCTTTCTAGCTTAGAAATAAATTTTCTATCCCAAAGATTTTAAGTACAATAAGCATTGACAGCGTTATTATTTAAGTTTTTTTTTGTTGTTTTTTTTTTGAGACGTACCTTTTGGCATAGCAGGCAAAAGCAGTCTGGTGGCTTTGTGTGAGTGCTGTTCACACTTGGTATTGAATAAATTCTGTTGGCTCCTTTAGAGGAGTCAGGAGGGAGTCATTGGTTTAGTAGAGTTGTGGCCTAAAAACACCAAAGTCAGCTCATCAGTGCTGCTGATCTCGTGCCCTTCCTCTGGCAAACCATGTGTCGGATGTGGTAGGAAAAAAAAAAAAAAATCTCCCTTTCAGCAGCAGAATGTGTGCAAGCTACACCCTGAATTATCCCATGATGACCTTGCAAATGCAACACATGCCCTGTGACCACAAGTCCCGACAACTGTAATTTCCTCTGCTTTTCGTCAGAGCTCTTCTGCTGCCTGCATCAGGCACAGCGTGCTAGGGTCCAGCTGCTCCCCGAAGCCCAGGACACCTGCCCTCCATCCTTTACTGCCTACGCAGAAGAGATTGTCCAATAGAAAGCTGACCCCGCTGCTTATGCAAACTCCAAGTTCATCTTCCTGGGTGAACTGGGAAGCCTGACTAATGTTTACTATGCCACCAGCCGGCATTTGGGGGATATTACCTAATGCACTTGCTGAAGTCATTCCAAAGATCATTATTAGGCAATTTCTTAGAGCAATCCATGGGTTGAAGTGGCATTTCTCCCAAGTGACATCATTGATGAGTATTTCATTTACCCAACACATATCTATTTAGCACTTACTAGATTGCCAGGCACTGCTCTAGGTGCTGAAGATAAAGCCGTGACTAGGGTAAAAAGTCATCTACTTTTCCTGAGTTTACTATCTCATGGGAGAGACACACGTTAACAAATTCAAGTTCAAACTGTGATAACTGCTTTAATGATAATAAAATAAGGTGCAGTGACCCAGAGTGGCTAGGTGTGGGGTGTTGGTAGTGGATACCTGTGGAGTAAAATGTTATATTGGATGATCAAGTCTTCTCTGAGGAGGTAATACTCTGCTGAGATTAGGATCTTAACAAACCTTGTAAAGATCAGTGGGAAGTTCCCCCAAGGCAGAGAAAACAATACCTACAAAGGCCCTGAGGTAAGGAAGGAAGTTAAAGATTAGTGTGGCTGGTTTGTCCTGAGGGAAGGAAAATAGTGGGAAGGGTTAAAGTTGGAGTGAGAAGCTTGGCAGAGACAACCTGTGTATTCAGTCAAAACCTTCTATGTAAATTAGGAAAGACCAAAAGATGTCTGTAATTTCAGATGAGGTAAGATTCATCAACCAGAGAATCCACTGTTGAACTGAGGGAACATAGGACCTTGGGTACATGGTGGGAATCCTCAGTGATTTTCCCTCTTCCAAGACTTATCTAGAGGCTGGAATTTACAGTCATTGTAAATGCCGATACCAAGTTCTAGAACTTGATCCCTACCACCACCTTTGCTTTGTCATTCGTGTCATTTTAGAGTTCTAGCATTTCCTAAAAATTCAAATGATAGCATCCCTTTAAAAACATTATAGTGGCTTATTTTGTTTGCATTACACTCAGTAGGAGATGGACATGCAGGACTAGATATTACCCATAAATGCAAAGTAGCTTGACACTCAAAATAAGTAACCCAGTACCCCATTATGTATTTGCTAACCACATATTTTCTAAACCATATTCAGAAATGCTCACTCAAACTAACAGGACACCATTGGCCCTTACTCTGACTCTCCAAATGGCTCTCTGGAAGCCTCCCTGTGTGCGTTCGTCCTCCCCAAGCTAATGGTATCCCCTCCAAGGAACGCTGTGTGGCCTCATCAGCAAAAAGGCAGCATACCTGTGGTTTGGTGCAGGGTGAACTGGGCCAGGAATCTGGGGAACAAGTCTTTATTCCCATCATTGCCAGTCACTCTGGGATCTTGAGCTAATCAAATCCTCTCTGTTCTTTAATTTATACCCATGCAAAATGGAAAACATAATATTGTAATGGTGCTCTGAACATGTGCAGCCAAATCTGATGGGAACAAAACACTTAGGGTATTTCATTTGCTTCAAGCTCAGAGACGTGACCTGGAAACCTCCAGTCACAGAGAGTAGGAACACATAAGGGAACCTAACATCAAGTAAGATGGGGAGAATTTTAGTCTATTTTGGATATGGGCATTTAGACCTGGTCATTGTGTCTTCCTGTGGAGACTGTGATGAACAGAGTGCTGGGAAAAGCTAACCAAAAGCCAGACTGCATGAATATCACATGCAGAAAGGCTTTACATTCACCTATTTATGCCCCTAATATCACATTAAAATATATCCAAGTCCCGTGTTGTTTAAAATCTCCGTTAACTAGCTTGGGCCCAGGATGAAAGGTTCCATTTCAACTCCAGTTCAAGTAAGTTTATCAAATCCTGATTTGGAGTAGCCATTGTACTCCTGCTCAGGGGTAATTATAATGCAGTTGCTTACAATGTAGTAGGAAGATACGCACAGTGAGGCGGGGCAAGAGAAGTGTCCTCAACAAGACCCAAATTAGACTTGTGGGAAGTCTAGGGAAATGAGACTGTTCTGGCTCGAGAAATAACTAGGAAGTGGTATTTGAGGTGGGCCTAGAAAGATATCAACAGGCAGAGGGATTTCCAGGTGGAGGAAAGTAAACGTGTGAAGAAAGAATGTGCAGGAAGCAAGAAGTATTTGTTTGGGATGGGGGAAAGGCAAGTAATACATGGTGAGAGCAGTTGTTCTCAAACCTGGCCACACAACTAAATTAACTGGGGAGCTTTTAATTAAAAACACAGATTTCTGGGCTCCTTCCCAGACCTTATGAATGAGAACTTTCAAGGGTGAAGATCTAGATTAGGTTGCTTTTTTTAAAAAATTATTTTAGTTTTCCAAGTGATTCTAATGTGCAACTAGGTTTGGGAATCACTGGAGTAGGTTTTACCAAACTCTGAAGAAACATGCCATGGTTGGCCATGCTGTAGGATCATCTTTTCTAAACTTTAGTTTTGAAAATCAATTTAGCAATCTCATTACATCGTTTAAAATTTTTTTCAAAATATCAGAATGCATTGTATGCTGTAAGGTTAGAAAGTTTTTGTGAAAGATTTGTTTTGTGTAAGTACGTATTTGCTTATGTATATGCTTGTGTTCTCGTTGTTTATAAAATATCAAATATATTTCTTACTGGTTTCTTCAGTCAAAGCAAAAAATGGAAAGATCTGAATTACAGGAGAAGATTGTATTTAATTTGGTTGGCAATGGGGAGCTAGAGAAGCTTCTGAACTGGAGAGTGACATGACCAGATTTACACTGGTGAAAATACTCAGGCAGCAATGTATAAGATAGATTGAAACGAGGAATAAAAGGAATAAGATGTTAATTGAATATATAACCATTTTTAATTTTAAGAATCAGACTGATTAAAACAGACATAAATACTAAAATTATTTATTTTTAATTAACATAACATTTTTTATTAGGCCAGAAGGCACATTGGGATTGATTAAGACTTCCAGTTATTATGAAAAGCAATTATTACTGAGCCTCCATTAGCCCAAAGTCTGTGATTAAGTAATATACCTCTTTGTATGAATTCTAGAGGGAAAAAATGAGGAAGTACTTAAAGATGTGTCGCAGGCGATTCAAAAAGTGGGTTTTAGTCCAGAATAGTCATTAAATTATTGACAGTGAAAGGATTTGAATAGACATTTCTCCAAAGAAAATGTACAAATGACCAGTAAGCACATGGACATCATTAGTCATCAGGGAAATGTAAATAAAGACCACACTGAACACATGCTACAACGTGGATGAACCTTGAAGACATTAAGCTAAGTGAAATAAGACAGTCATAAAATGACAAGTACTATATGATTCAACTTACTTAAGGTACCTAAGCTGATCAAACTTACAGAGACAGAAAATAGAGTGGTGGTTGCCAGTGGCTGAGGGGAGACAGGAATGTGAAGTTATTGTTTAATAGGTACAGAGTTTTAGTTTTGCAGGATGCAGAGTGTTCTGTGGATAAATATTGGTGATGGTAGCACACTATAAAGGTACTTAATGCCACTGAACTGTACACTTAAAAATGATTAAGATGGTAAATTTTATATGATGTGTATTTACCACAATTAAAATTTTTAAAAAAAAATAGCATTGAGATACCACTTCACACCCTCTAGAATGGTGATAATCAGAAAGACAGATAATAACAAGTGTTGACAAGGACATGGAGAACTTGGAACCCTCATACACTGTAGGTGAAAATGCAAAATGGTACAGTTATTTTGGAAAAAAAGTTAAACATAGAGTCCATTCCTAGGTATATTATACCCAAGAGAATTGAAAATATATGTCCACACAAAAACTTCTACAGGAGTGTTTATAGCAACACTATTCATAATAGCCAGAAAGTGGAAACAACCCAAATGTCCATCAACTGATGAACAGATAAATAAATATGGAATATCGCACAATGGAATAGTATTCAGTCATAAAAAGGAATGTAATACTAATACATGCTACAAAATGGACGAATCTTAAAAACATGCTAAGTGAAAGAAACCAGACACAAAAGACTACGTATTGTATGATTCCAGTCATATGATATATCCAGAATAGACAAATCCATAGAGACAGAACGTAGATTGGTGCTTGCAAGGAGCTGGGAGAAGAGGGTAATGGCAGGGGGTGTGTTGACGGGGCAGGTTAGTTTCTAGCAAATTTTATAACTGCTTCATTTGGCTACTGAAAATTCTGATTTGGAACTAGAAGACTTGGGTTCCAGACCTGATTTTTTTTAACATAAATTTATTTATTTTATATATTTTATTTTTGGCTGCGTTGGGTCTTTGTTGCTGTGCATGGGCTTTCTCTACTTGCAGTGAGCAGGGGCTACTCTTTGTTGCGGTGCACAGGCTTCTCATTGCAGTGGCTTCCCCTGTTGCGGAGCACGGGCTCTAGGCGCGCAGGCTTCAGTAGTTATGGCTCGCAGGCTCAGTAGTTGTGGCTCGTGGGCTCTAGATCGCAGGCTCAGTAGCTGTGGCGCACGGGCATAGTTGCTCCACAGCATGTGGGATCTTCCTGGACCAGGGCTCGAATCTGTGTCCCCTGCATTGGCAGGCGGATTCCTAACCACTGCACCACCAGGGAAGACCCTGTTTTTTTTTTAATTTTTATTGGAGTATAGTTGATTTACAACGTTCTGTTAGTTTCTGCTGTACAGCAAAGTGAATCAATTATACATATACATATATCCACTCTTTTTTTAGATTCAATTCCCATATAGGTCATTACAGAGCATTGAGTAGAGTTCCCTGTACTCTACAGTAGGTCCTTATTAGTTATCTATTTTATAAATAGTAGTGTGTATACATCAGTCCCAATCTCCCAGTTTCAGACCTGATTTTGACCCCTATTTGCTGCACGAATCTAGGTGAGTTATACAGGACATTTGGTCCTTCAGATCATCACCAGGGAGATTAGAATAATGAAACCTAACCCACCGTTGTATGAACTCAGAGTGCGTAAAAGTATTTTGTTGACTTTAAGGCATAGTAGAAAAACAAGTTGTAATAATAATTACTAAAGTCAGTTAACAGCCATTTGATAACACCTGCCAAAGGTGTGGGGAACAGCCATGTACAGTCACTTCTGATAGAAGTGTAAATTGGTTCAGCTGCTACAGAAGGCACTTTGACATTTAACAAAGTTACAAATACGTATATCCTTTGAACTTCGAGGAAATTCTAGTTATACCTCTACTCAAAGAAAGTGACATGGTAATGTCACCTCGTAGCTTCGTTTGTTATGGCAAAAGATAGGAAACCACCTAAGTTGTCTAATTCAATAGGGTACTGATTAAATAAGTGTGGTACAGCTATACCATGGAGTATTATGTAGCTCTAAAAAAGAATGACCATCTTTTAAATACTGAAATGGAATAAGGTATAATTAGGGGGCAAAGCAAGGTGAAGGAGATCTACAGTATGCTACCTTCTGTATAAAAAAGGAGAAAGGGAAATATCTCTATGTAGTTGCAGGTATATGAATAACACACCTCTAGAAGAACGCACAAGAAATTGGTGGCACTAATTGCCAGTGAGGTAGAAATGGATGCGAGGGAGGATTTCAGCTGGAGGGGCCCAGCCCTGAGACAGCAGCAACTGCCATCATGTGGCAGCCAGCTGACTCCCAGGACGGCTGAGCCCAGGGAAAACCAGCCGATGAACAGCCCGGGCAGCCCCCGGAAATGTGGGCAATCATGAATTGCTGCTTTATGCCTTTAAGTTTCAGGGCTGTTTGTTACCAGAAAAGACTACGTCAGTAAGGTACGTTCATTTTTATGCAGCACAAGCTGTACCCTGGGCCGGTCAGGTTCCTTGTTTGTTTTACTCCGCTGCCGGTATCCCTACGCTGTGCCTCTTCGAGTCCACCACACACACCATAGGCACTCAATAAATACTTGTTAACTAGCCCCAACACACATATTAGCCTTCGGGTATATTTATATTTCTAAATGTACTAATGTACTAATTTGCAAACTGCTGAAAATCAACATAATTATCATCAACAATTTGTATTGCTCTCATATCACAAGTGAAACAATAGAACGTATAATTGGGATATTGCTCCCTGGCTGCGGTGGATGGTAACAACTGTCATAATAATGCTGGTAAGATTATACAGTGAGTTAGCCCTCAAATGTGGGTTAATAAATGAACCGGTGGACTTCTATAAGTGAAGCCCTAAGACCACTTAGGGTCCTTTTTAAATTGCCACTAAAATTGTACTGGGTAGAGTCATAATAAACAGATCAATGCATCTTGGCAATGGACCAGACATCCTTCTACTGATAAACTAATAATCCCTCACAACTTGTTTACGTAACTGTCTCAATACCAACATCACAAAACCGGATCCAAAATAACAATAAATATGCTTCTTTGGAAGAAAAGCAAAAGCAAATGAGGAAACTGGAAAATGTCAATATGAAATCAGCTATCTCAGTGATAGGGAACTTCACAGATGCTAGTTTACTCTTTCAAGTTGGCTATCCTTCCCACTTTGATGTCAAATCAGAAGACACTTGGCATGCCACCAAATTTTATTCCAGAAATGGAACACTAATGTTCTTGACCAACAGAGGCTATGCTAGGATGAAGTGCTAAAAACACATCAATCTGAACTGCAAAGTATCTATACATATATTTATTCCAAGAAGCTTTAAGGTGTGTTGCTGCTCTATTTTATCCTCAGAAACTCAGGGAAACCACACACAAGATTTTGAAGAGGACTATGTGATCCAGGGAGTCGATAATGGAGCAGAGACTAAAATGGAGGGACCCGCATTCAGATCACACACTGCAAGATGCTCCCAGTCAAAGGGTCCCCACAGAGCACAGCTGGAGGTAGAGAAGGTGGAGTATCAGCTCTCCCAGGTGGTGGATTTCCTCCATCTCAAGGGTTTGGCTTCAGCCAGCACACCCATCCTAGAAAAAACTCAACTTCTAGGTATGGTGCGACTTATGTGTGGAGAGCAGAGAATGTTAACAAGAAACAATTCATTATTCATAAACAGATAACCTGAAGGGTGCAAGCTCTCTACGGACTCACGAAAGTGCTCATCTGTTTGGTAAAGTTTGTCCTCAGAAAACCTCTAATCAATCACCATTCACCACTGGCTTTAAGGTCTTAGACTGGGAAGACTTGAACCACAAAAACCCTCCAAGGCAGCTGTGTGAAGAACTCGGACTTGCAGGAAAAAAACCTGACTTCTGGTTCTGGTGCTTGTATGTACAACTATGACACTGGCCAATAACTGAACCTCCCAGGGCTAGATTTCCACAGACCCGTGTTAACTACTTCCTTTAATTTACCTCACAACCCTTTTATTTCCCGCCCCCCTCCTCAGTTAAAGACCTTATAGTCACACAGAGCCTCTTCTTTATCTCCTTTATATTATCTCCGTAGCGAGAGTGGCTGGACAGACTTGCTGAATAAATGTGGAAAAAGTCACCTTAGCAAGGAAAAGCTGGGAGTGGGTGAGTGGAGAAATTCTGAATTATAAAAACTCTCCCTCTCTCTAGGTCCTTTTACATTTCTTACATTTTTGCGTGTTAAGACTTGGAGGCGCTTTTGGGAGCTGGGAGCTGCCTTTGACTCTGGAGAATGTGGTTTTACAATCTTTTAATTTTTTAAACTTTTTTTTAAAAAAGCAAATATACTCTGGGCTATAAAAGTAAAAATATTATAGAATTGTATAATATTGAATGTAAGTTATTTTCATGTACACTTCACTTCAGCCTCTGTTAATATTTTGGCGCATATTTCTGACTCTGGAGAAGGACCAGACAGGAAGCTAGGACCTAATGGTTTGAAGCTGGCCAGAAGCTTTGAGGAAGTGGCTGCAGGGTCCCCATGGTCATTTAAATGCAGTTTCAGGGTAAGGAGGAAGAAAAGGGTTCTGGATGAAAGTCCTATTCAATAATACATCCCTGGCATGGTGGCTGTCAAGTCCCTTTAGAAGAGGAAATACTCATCCAGTTAAATGGGTATCATCTTCATTAACTGATGCAAGTACCAGTAACTGGAAAATATATTTTCCTTTCTGTTTACCCAAAGTCCCAGCTCAAGCCCCTACCTTTTGCATTAATGTTTTGCACCCACTTACTGGTCATACCACTCATTTTAGCCTGCTGAGAAACTAGCTTTATACACATGGACACTCAAATATTTATCAGATGAATGAAAGACTAAAAGCCTTCACTGGGATCAGCAAATGTAGCTTAAGATGAAACTAATAAAACGTCAGACTCAGGGTTAAAAATCTTTAACAGTGCATTGAGTGCATTAAATAGTCGAGTCTTACATCAAGAGAGACATATTTGAAATAGAGGTAACTCGATGATGCTTAGAGGTATTCCTATCTGCTTATTTGACTATAACAAGAAAATAAAATTATTCATTAAATGTCTGCTGAGAGATTGTTGACTGTAGGGAATATAATCTTTTCAGCCTGTGTCCCTCAGCCTGAACACAGGGCCTAGCATGTATTTGGCACTCAATAAGTGTTGGATGAATTATTGACTGACCAAAGAAATATTCCACTGAAATGAGCAGATGGGATCAACTGAGAAATTTTCCAAATATTATGTGGAATAAAGAATATTTCAATATTTCAGAGCTAAAATATCTTCTGTAATGGTGTAAATTAATTGGGGACTTATGATCAGTGTCTGAGCAGAAACAATTAAAAGTAACTATTATTTTATTTTAATTCTTTCTTGGTAAAATATGTTCTTTAAAAAAGCAGTAAATTACCATTTTATCATTGTGATAGAATTTGCAGAGAAATCAAGATAAGTGATAAAAATGTGAGCTATATATTTTCTTGCAAAATTGGCTATTTAAAAAGTAAAACTTGCTTTGCATTAGAATACTGTTTAAATTTTTAAAAATCTCCATTGTCTGCCCTTCTTTTTTTAGGGGAGGAATAACTAAACTGAGGAGATTTTAGCATGATTTCGTGTCATCATCATCATCTGAACCCTTTTGGGGGAAATATCCACAAAATTAAATTAGATATTCTCTGCCTTTTTTTTTTTTTAACATTTAAATATTTATTTATTTATTTGGCTCCGTTGGGTCTTTAGTTGTGGCGTGTGGGATCTTCGTTGCAGCATGAGGGCTCTGAGTTGCGGCATGCAGGATCTAGCTCCCTGACCAGGGATCACACCCAGGCCCCCTGCATTGGGAATGCAGAGTCTTAACCACTGGACCACCAGGGAAGCCCCTATTCTCTGGCTTTTGATTCTTAAGCTACAGAGAAATAAAATTTAGAGACTATTATATATTTTTTCAGAAAATGTAATTTAATTATTTCCTTCTTATAGTTTTACCATATATATGAACTCTAGCACCATGGCATCAGTGAAACATTGTTGAATGAGAACAATTTAAATATTTGCTTATATTAACAAATCATTGCTCAGAATTAAAGATAGTATATGTTCTCAATTTTCAAGTTATAAAGCTTTGAATGCCTACTAAACAATTTCTGTGATGAACAGAGGAATACTTGAGCCAAGATCCATCCATACTAGAGCCTATTTCTTTCACTGGGAAAAAACAAGACACACAAAAGTTGTCATTAAAACCTCACAGTATAAGTCAGCTATTGATATGAGTAAATAGAGGACCCTGCTGTTTTGGAAAGAGAGGTCGCCCAGACACAATTTGGGTTCAAGTTCAGATTCTCCTACCAACCAGCTATGTAACGTTGAGAAAGTTTATATAACCTCTGCAACACAGAGCTCTCCTTAGGAAAATGGCTTTAAGAACACTGGCTTCCTGAGGTTGAAGTTATTAAAGTAAAAAAGGAAAAGGGCCTATAAAACCAGCTAACAGGGCTTCCCTGGTGGCGCAGTGGTTGAGAATCTGCCTGCTAATGCAGGGGACACGGGTTCAACCCCCTGGTCTGGGAAGATCCCACATGCCACGGAGCAGCTGGGCCCGTGAGCCACAACTACTGAGCCTGCGCGTCTGGAGCCTGTGCCCCGCAACGGGAGGGGCCGTGATAGTGAAAGGCCCGCGCACCGCGATGAAGAGCGGTCCCCGCACCGCGATGAAGAGTGGCCCCCGCTTGCCGCAACTAGAGAAAGCCCTCGCACGAACCGAAGACCCAACACAGCCAAAAATAAATAAATAAATAAATAAATAAATAAATAAATAAATAAAAATAACAAGTGACAACTGTTGGCAAAGATTTGGAAATATTAGAACGCTTTAAAAAAAAAACAAAAACAACAACAACAAAAAAAAACTAGCTAACACTCATTGAGTGCCTATTCTAAGTACCATGCTATTGAAATTTCACAGACTTACAATGTCCATTTTCAGAGAAAGAAGTTGAGGCTTAGAGAGGTTGACTATTACTTTGAGGTCACATAGTTATTAAGTGGCCTGGGTAGGGCTCTTCCAGGTAGGTCTGACTCCAGAATATGTCTTTAACCACCACATTTTACTGCCAACAGTTTCCCATCCGGTAAGAGAAATAAGGAGTTCACAAATATCAATCCACCATAAAATACAGTAAATGCAATAAAAGAGGTCAATAAGAGGAAATGGGAGGATGGAGATATTATTTCCAGCTAGTGGATCTTCATGACAAGGCTCCTGATAAGAGCTTAGGTCAACCAGGGAAAACCAAAAGATGTGGTAGGGTTTTAGATTCTGAAAAAATACATTATGTACTTGGCAATCTGACGAAAAGCCTGCACAACGCTGTTCTCAATGGACCCTCATGCCAATTTTCCATCCCTAATGGTATAAAAATGCCCTGTTCAAATCAATTACTCAACTTCAAAATCCTGAAGAAAGATTCACAATTCATTCTTAACGTATTTAAGGTTTACTTTTTTCCTTAACATGCCTGGGAATTGAATGCATTCTCTTGAGTAGCAAAGACTTATATTAACAGTGACTCTTAGAAGGAGTCATTTTTTTCTCACTCCTGCCTCAGGATTACACTAGGTTCACTCCTATTTACAGGGCTAGCCCAGGACAGCCTCCCCTCTTTCCCTATTTCAATGTTTTGATTCTCTGATCCATTTCCTTAGCTCTTCTTTCTCTCACAAGTTCGATCACTACTGCCCAGAGTGATAATGTCCAAAACTAGCCCCATATGTTAATTTCTCAGTAAGTTGTGGCCTTCCAAGTCAAGCTAGTCACAGGAAATGATTTGCCATCAAGGACTATGCATACCTTCTCAAAGTGTATCATGTGGGCAGCTCTCTACCCTTTAATAATATGACCAACCCTGATAATCAAAGACATAGATTCTACCCCCAAACAATACAGTTAATCTATACAACATTTGTTAAGGCTTTTTTCTTCAAATAGACCATAGCAGATTCTGACATCCAGACCTCTTCTCTCAAAGGATAAACTCAGCATCGTCTAATCTCAAAAACGGAATTACTTTGACATGCGCTTTTTACTCCATTATCTCTTAGTGAGAGCAGGGCCCCTGCTTATGGTTCTAATGTTTCTAGTGCCTAGGATAATGACTGAGACATAGTAGACACTCAATGTATGTGGAATGAATAAACCTGCTTAGCGAATATTCTTAGAACTATATGCCTCTGCTTTTACCTTATCTACAATAACAGAAATGAGAAGGCTCTCAGATATCCCTTGGGTTTACTTTATTTCAACTAGGTGTGCTTAGCTATAGGTGGTTAAGAAACCAGTTACATGCTGTCGTATCTCAATTATCTATGTTTAGCTACAGGGGATTGAGAAATCAGTTATATACCGTTATGTATACTGTTATATATATAGAAGAAGGGATGCTATAGATAGATAAAATACTCAGAGAATCCTCAAATCACTTTTTTTCCATTCCTTTTTTACATAAGCCTCTTATTCACAATTTATTTGGTCTATTTGAAGAATGATATCTTAATATCTTTATGTATTAATTTTTTCTTAGGGTGGAAACTGTATATTTGATTGAGACACCCGAAGATTACCATCGGTGGCAGAGACAGTTCAATGTCCATTTCCATGTTGTAGAGTTGTCACTGAATAGTGGCTGCCAGGTCAGGGGCCACAGACATTTCTTAGGCCCTTGCTTCTGGGTGAAAATGTGGTTCCACCAGGAACTTTTAAGAAGTGAGTGTGTGTCATGTTCTCCACCTTCTTTTTCCCAATGTGTGGACTGAATGTGTGTGAATCTGAAGCCCTAAGAGATGGTAGAGTCACAAAATAGAACAACTCTGGTCTCAAGAGTTACCATGTAGAGGAAAAGCCCGTTGTCAACCTTTTCTGTTGTGTGAGCAAGACATACGTTTTTGTTGCATGTAGCCGCTGAGGTTTGTGAGTTTGTCTGCCACAGCAGCGAGCATCATCATGTGTGATCTTTTTCTTCTACCCACTGTCTGGTGGAGGTGCAGGCGAGCAATTCTGACACTTGGTCTAAAGCATATCCTTCTTTTTTTTTTTTTTTAAACATCTTTATTGAAGTATAATTGCTTTACAATGGTGTGTTAGTTTCTGCTTTATAACAAAGTGAATCAGTTATACATAAGCATATCCTTCTTAACTGCAAGACATAAAATGAAATATAGAATTAGGGGAGTGTCAGATTGTCTGTGTTCAGGTTCCAAGAGGGAAGTCAGAGGACAAGACGAAATGGTGACAAGGCTGAGGGAGGGAGCCATGAGCCTCAAGGGAAGGAGCAAAAGAGGTTGTCGAAGAGAGAAGCTGAAAAATTACACCATGTTTAATCCAATATATTTTAGATTCCAGATCTTAGGGGAGGGTTCCAAACTGAAAGGAACAGAGTAAAGGCAAAGCTTCAGAATTACAGCTGGGGGAGAATTAGCCTTCGTAGTGTGGACGAAGCTTGTACCCAAGGCTCTCCAGATGAGTCCAGCCACAAAAGAGCAGGAGTCTGGGCTGGCAGGACATCCAACCTGACAGCCAGCTGAGATACAGAATCCCAGAGATCCAGAGGGAATGGAGAAACTCCATGTAACTGAGAGCCCTGATCAAAAAAGCCCAGGCAGGTGTGGCTGATCTTTTTGTTGGTTTAATTTTTTTAAATTGAAATATAGTTGATTTAGTATAGTATTAGTTTCAAGTGTACAGCAAAGTGATTCAGTTATGTATATATTTTTCAGATTATTTTCCATTATAGGCTATTATAAGATATTGAATATAGTTCCCTGTGCTAGACAGTAAATCCTTGTTGCTTATCTATTTTATATATAGTATAACAGTTTGTATCTATTAATCCCATACTCCTAATTTATCCCTCCCTGCCCTTTCCCCTTTGGTAACCAGTAAGTTTGTTTTCTGTGTCTGTGAGTCTCTTTTGTATATAGATTCACTTGTATCATTTTTTAGATTCCACATATAAGTGATATCATATAATATTTGTCTATCTCTGTCTGACTTCCTTCACTTAGTATGATATTCTCTAGGTCCATCCATGTTGCTGCAAATGGCAATATTTCATTCTTTTTTATATCACATCTTCTTAAGCCATTCGTCTGTCGACGGGCACTTGGGTTCTTTCAATGTCTTGGCTATTGTAAATAGTGTTGCTATGAACATTGGGTTGCTTGTATCTTTTCGAATTTGTTTTCATCTTTTCCAGAAAGTATACCCAGGACTGGGATTGCTGGATCATATTGTACCTCTATTTTTGGTTTTTGAAGGAACCTCCATACTGTTTCCCATAGTGGCTGCACCAATTTAAATTCCCACCAACAGTGTGGGAGTGTTCTCTTTTCTCCACATCCTCGCTAACATTTGTTATTTTTAGACATCTTGATGATAGCCATACTGACCGGTGTGAAGTGTTACCTCATTTTGGTTTTTTTTTCAATTGAAGTATAGTTTGTTTACAATGTTGTGTTAGTTTCAGGTGTACAGCAAAGTAATTCAGTTCTACATATATATGTGTATTTTGTCAGATTCTTTTCCCTTGTAGGTTATTACAAAATATTGAGTATTGTCCCTGTGCTCATTCTGGTTTTGATTTGCATTTCTCTAATAATTAGCAATGTGCAGCATCTTTTCATGAGCCTGGTGGCCATCTGTATGTCTTCTTTGGAGAGATGTGTATTTAGGTTTTCTGTCCATTTTTTGATTGGGTTGTTTGGGATTTTTTTGATATTGAGTTGTATGAGCTGTTTGTGTATTTTGGAAATTAACCCCTTGTTTGTCGCATCCTTTACAAATATTTTGTCCCAGTCTGTACGTTGTCTTTTCATTTTGTTGGAGGTTTCCTTTGCTGTGCAAAACTTTTAAGTTTGATTAGGTCTCATTTGTTTTGTTTATTTTGGCTCTTATGTCTTTTGCATTGGGAGACTGATCTAAGAAAATATTGCTATAATTTATGTCAAAGAATAGTTTGCATATGTTCTCTTATAGGAGTTTTATGGTGTTATGTCTTATAATTAGGTCTTTAAACCATTTTGTGTTTATTTTTGTATATGGCGTGAGTGAGTATTCTAACTTCATTGATTTACATGTAGCTGTCCAGCTTTCCCAACACCACTTGGTGAAGAGAGACTGTCTTTTCTCCATTGCATATTTTTGCCTCCTTTGTCAAAGATTAATTGACCATAGGTGTGTGGGTTTATTTCTGGACTCGCTATTTTGTTCCAGTGATCTATATGTCTGTTTTTGTGAGGTATGGCTGATCTTTTTGTGATGGTATTTAAGTATCTGTCATCTAATAATGCCATGGAAACATCAGGCACTGGCTTCAGCCCTTGGGAACAATCAGTAGAAAACAATTTCTACATGCCTCTGGAGTAAGAGCCACAGGCATGAAGTTTGGCAGAACTTTACTGGCTTCTAGGAAGGAAAGGGTAGCCTTCTTCTGGGTACTTATTGCAAATATTTGGGATGGCCCTAGGACCCTGGGCAAAAACCAACACAGACTTCCTACCATTTGGATAAAGAGCTATCATAGCCAACTCCAGAAGACGAAGAATTCAATAGCTATAGCTGGGCCAGGGAGCAAAGTAGAACAAAACTGAAAATCATTGGTCTAGCTTACCTCGTTTATGCCTGTAGTAAAGCAGTATGGCTGGAACTGCAAAGAACTAGTTAAAGCCCTGAAGACTGAAGTGAGCATTACCGTATAAAACATTCCTGATTCCTCTGTTTACATATGCATCCATGTGTATTTGCGGCAGACTTTGCTGTAGATTTGAAAGATGAAGAATAGTTACCACAGAGGTGTGAACAACTAAAACTGAACTTTTCTGTTATGAGCGCAGGTCTCCTACTACCATACCCCACTTCTTTTCCTTTTTCTTACTCAGTTTCAGCCCCCTAGTAATTTACAATCTTATTATGCAAAGTAGTGAGCTCCTCCTTCTCAGTTCTCTGCCCTCACTACATAGTTGCACATACTCAAAGCCTCCACCTCCACGTGCCAGCCTGCTAACATTGGGTTGTCTGTCCTGTGTCTCAGTCTCCCAGCCCCAACTGGCATCTTCAAAAGGGAAGCAGCAATGTAGCCCGTCCTTTCTCACTAAGGTTGCCAGATTTAGCAAGTGAAAATACAGGACGTCTGGTTAAATCTGAATTTTAGTTAAACAACAGATAATTTTTTAATATAAGTACATTCCAGATATTGCATGCAACATACTTACACTAAACTTTTATTTGTTGTTTATCTGAAATTCAAATTTAACCAGGCGTCCTGTATTTTATCTGGTAACCCTGACATGGGTTTTATCTGGTTCCCCACTGACATGAATTAAGCCAGCGTCCTTCAAAGGTAGAATTAATTTTCATTTGGGTTGAAATGATTTTTTTCCCTTTCTTTTATTAAATTTAGCAACTAGAACATTGCCTGGCATGCAGTAGGTGTTCGATAAATATTTGTGAACAGATGACAGAATAACTCCCTTTTGACCTTTGAGGCAGTTTATAATGGTTAAGCAATTTGCCTTTTCAATGCTAGGCACTGGGAAAGTGGGGTTGGGGTGAGGGTAATACAAAACTACCTCTCTCCCAATTTCATTTTTTAAATTTATGGTTTAGGATTAAGCTCTTGTCATATTATGAATAATTTTTTATCTGTTGGAAAAATAGTAGGCATGAAAAGAAACTGGTTTAAGAAGATACTTGGAATGAATTTAAATTTTGACTACTTAGCATTTTGGGGGTAATGTTTTTAAATATCTTTTTTGTTAAGATAAATACATTGGTACATCCTTGTCTTAATTTAGAATATGATTTATAGCTTTGTCAGAACTATTACATTGAAATTTTGATCCAGCTTTTCTTATTTCTCTTTGTGCCTTGTCACTGCCAGATAACTGGCATTCAATTAGTACTGGAAGAAAGATAGAAGGAAGGAAGGAAGGAATGGAGGAAGGAGATGTAGTAATTAATAGGGAAGACAAGAAGAGAAAACTTGAATACTTCACATTAAACACTTAAAAAAATGTTTTCTGAATAAGATCCAAAGAACCATCAAAAGTGAATTTTCTCATTCTAATGAACTTCAGTTCAGGAATTCAATTCAGGAAAATTTACTCTTTTAACTCATCAAACATTTTTTGATGAAAAGAAAATATTTTCCTTTAAAACATTTACTACCTAGTGAATGTTTATGGGGGTATGGGAAGGGGGAAAAGGAGAGAAATGTAGTAGTTAATAAGCTTAATTCAAGGTAAATCAAGGTCATAAGAAAGAGACAAAAAATTAATGAAGGAGATTGTATCTAGCTGCAGATATCAGGAGAGGATGTACCATTTTAATGAACTTAGAGTGGAGTCCAAAGGGACGATTCTAAGTTAAGAGCCCAGCCTGAGCAAAGACACAGAGGTAGGAAAATCCAAGGTCTATTTGGGGAAAAGTAAGTGCAGACATATTAGATGAATATCAGAATGATAATCCTACAAACTCTTATATCCCAACGATTGATATTAGCAATTGGAGGATGGAGCCAGATTAAAAGATAAATAAGTTCAGCCATCTCAGCCATCCTTTTTTGAATGAGGCAGGCTAGACATACCAGCACACTCTATACATACATATAAACACGCACATATATAAATATGTAACATTCTTTAAAAGTATTTTTCCTCATTGTCAAGAACTACCTGTCACAACAAGACTTTAATATCTTTATGCCATTTATATCTAAGAGCTCTGCTACAGCAGTCAAAGTTTGATTCACAGAGGAATTCTGCAGTTGGGTTCTGGGAATATCTTCCATGTGCTTTTTGTTAAATAATATGTAGAATATCAAGAAAACTGAGTTATAGTGCTCAGCACTGGAATGCTGCATCTTTAGCTACATATGCCTCCCAGCTACAATTTCATGTTTTTTTGAAAGACTAATCCAGGCATTACATTATTGTCAGTGCCTCCCAAAATACTCCTTGCCAATTATTCTGCTTGTTTTCAAAGGTTCTTTTAGTACAGGTATTTCCTGTTTTATTTCAAAATTAATGATAAATGATAGGCTTTTGAAGATTTAGAGAATGAACTGTAGTCCAAGAAACCTTTTTTTATTATTGGATAGGCACTGCCTAAACTGTTCCAACAGTTTTCCTTCTCTCAAGTTGAAAAGGTAATTATTTTTTTCCATAGTCATACATTCTTGAGGACTTAAAGAATATATTTTGAAAAGTTCATTTCCAGAATATATTTCCAAATGAAAACATCATAATACTCTTTCATAATGAGTAAAAGTTTCACTTTTACATTTATTCAGTTCTGAAGCATTGTCTCTATAACAGCAAACATCCTCCAACTTAACCATTTTAATATGGATTATTGCTCTTTTTCTATTTAATTGCCAAAAACACTTAAAAGAGGAGACATGTTTTTGAATGAACAAGTACCCATTTTAGGAAGGCTCAGTCAATTTCTTGCAACATCAACATTGCTAGCGATGGGATGGTCTGAAGAACGTCGGTTTCCTTTTATTTTTTCCTTTAAGGAAATGATAATATTTCAAAAAGTCATAAGATCAATTAAACAATCCAGTTTCCCGTGTTAAAGTCTACCCATGAGAGAACTGAAGGGAAAGAATATTGTTGGGATTTACCATTATGAAAAAAACACTTGCAATTGAAGTGCATCAATTCCAATTTCATTCTACACCTTGGTTAATGACAAGGCAGACTTTTTCCTTTGGATCTTAAGTCTGCGTTATCCCTAAAATAGTGCCTGAAACTCTCCATCTTCCAAAGCTCTGTGCCTGGTTGGGGCTTCCTCTGACTCAGTACAATATGCTCACAATCAAGATGTTCTTTCTGGCTGTGACTGTGACTGGCACGACTTACAAACCTGGGCAGAGAACCAAAGAATCACACCTGGCACTGTGGTCCTGTCCAAGAAGGATGAAAACAGGGCAGGCTGAACTTCAACTGCCAACACGTCCAAGGCCGCCTGGCCCTCCGCACGCCTTTGTTCTGGTCCTAAAAGATTACAGAGACCCATGGTCACACCCCAACCTGACAGAGACTCTCTCTTTTCCTCCCGACAACTGCCACTGCCTCTAAGGTTTGGAAGCTAGCCTCATTTTGTAGCACTTTTTTAGACCACCAGTTCTATATTAGAACTGAAAAAAAAAGTTTGTGTGCACACATAAATTTATACACATACATATATGTATATTCTAAAAATAAACTTTAAAATATTAAACTAGTATTATTTTCAGAATTTCATTGTGATACTGTGCTCCTTTGGGCCATGATTAGAGATTTTAATCCATTGGTGATATTGACGTCCTTACATTTATTGAAGTTGTTGAATTACTTGTCACAATCACCTGGTGGAAGGGCAGTTAGTTTTACATGCTGAGAAGTAGGAGGAAAAGTAGCAATGATTAAAAAGACATTTGAGTGCTACTCTTGCCTCTGGCTGGTTTACTTTGGACGTCATAAACCCTTTTTTTCAGGATCTAATATTTGGGAGTATGCTTGAGAAAACAGAGCTTCAGGAAAGCTAAGAATGACCTCTCTTTGGCTGACTCATTCTGACTTTAAAGTAATATGTCTTTACAGAACATGGTGAGAGTTCAAAGTCTGCTTTTGTTTTTCCCGTATTTCCTATGGTAGAAGAAAAACAAAACTGTAACCCATGCATTTGTTTAATTCCTACTTTTATTTCAATGGGATAAGCACTGCATCCTTTTGTCATGGAAGAAAGTGTGATGGATAGTATCCTTCCTTTCTTACAGTCACCCTGGTATTCCTTCAGCCACAAGGCTGTAGAAGTGGAGTTAAGGTACTTGTCAGATAGGCCATCTCCACTAGCCTGGCTTTAAGGAACATAGACAGGAACACAAGAATATTCTGTGTTGGCAGGACAGTTTCACAGAGGGAACACAGGATTGGATTAGAAACCTGGACAAGATATTTAACTTTTCAGAGCATTACTTTCCCCTAGTACAATAGAGGTAATGCCTGCCTAATGGTGTCTTCATTATGATTAAATAAAAATATGACTGTAGAACTTCCCTGGCAGTCCAGTGGTTAAGACTCTGAGCTCCCAATGCAGGGGACACGGGTTCATTCCCTGGTTGGGGAATTAAGATCCCGTATGCTGCATGGAACGGCCAAAAAAAAGACTGTAAAACTACTTGCATTGTGCTCAGCATATAGTAGGCACTCTAGCACTTTCAACAGGTATGTTGGTATAATTAGCAAATTGGTCCTCTTTATTCTCAGGCCATTTTCAAAGTGCAAATTCAAAGTGCAAGTTCTGTGTTGTCCGATTTTCTCCTCCAGATCCTACTGCTGAATTACCTCAGACTTAATGATACAGCTTTTTGCTACTTTCCAGATCCCCCATCTTTGAACTTGATAGATTTTTCAAAACGCTGCTTTCCATTTGTATCATGCAACTCATGACCACAGGGTCCTACTTGGACCTTCTACTTTCCTGCTTTCCTCCAGTGCTTCTCTGCTGTGGCAGCGGGAAGACCACACAGCTCCCTGAATCAGGGTACCGCTCAGGGTCCTCTTTATCAGTTCTCCAAACTGGCCGAACATTGGGAACACTGGGAAGCTGTTTACACAACAGATCTGTTATGTAATATATATCTATTTAAACAGATTGTGCTGATTCTGATTCAGTAGCACACAGGAAATGTGCCTGGTGATCTGTCACACATTTAGATGGACTAAATCACCTTCAAATCAAAGGTTATATGGAATACCCATTTTTTTCTTTGTTTCACTTGTACGCCTTCTAAGGAGCCATTTTCTTCCAATTTCCTCTTAGTTACTATGCATAATCACCATCTTCTTGTTCTGATGGCTAAACCCCTTTGCTTTTCCCCAGAGCCACCAGTTTGCCAAATCATACTGTTCTCAAAAAACTTTCTCTAGCCCTCATGCTCCTCTCTCTTCTACCTCTTTTCTAAACTTGAGGGAACTATTCGTTCTCATCTCCTATGAATGTCCTCCAGTCTTCTCTCCTTACCAAAAGGCCCCTCTGGATTCTTACCTCTGAGCTTTCCTCAGTGCTGCCTTGACATTCCTGCTGGTCTTGGTTGTTAGAGCAATATTGGTTCATCTCCAACTGCACTCAAAGTCTAGTGGAGCTGGTTGCCTGCCCGGGCTCCAGCCCTGGCCTGACCCTTCCACCTCTTGGCAGGACTTGCCCCCAGGGTGTGGTGACAGAGGGCTTCGCTGTTGCCATTTCCACTGCTGCCAGCTGGGGCCTGCCAGGGTTGCCATAGAATTGGGCTGCTAAGTTCCAGGCCCTGAGAAGGCTGTGGAAACACTCTGGCTTCTGGACTCTGGCTGAAGCCAGCCCATCCAGAAGGGTGGTTCTGCTTGAACGATGCGCATCTCCCTGACAGGCCGGACAAAGCCTTTTCACCCAGGCCTGAAAATACGGACTTCTACTGACTTTCTCTTCTCCTCCCTACATACCATTCTATGACCAATTCCTTTTAATGCCTTCTTTGAAATCTCTCTTCCTTTGTGTTGATTTTATGGGCGGTAACTCACAGGAAATCAATACTATTAAATATATATATAATATCATTATAGAAAGATGTTCAAAAATACTCTTCACTCAATCAGTATGCAACCCAAAACTTCAATGAATTCTCATTGTTTAAAAACCTGAAATCAAACCTGTTGATTTCACATTCAAAACTTATCACTATTCAGTCCTTCCTTGGTCACATTTCTCTTATTCTCACTGTTCCTTGGAAGAAGTCAGTGCTTCCACCAATCAAATATCTTCATTGTTCATTTATTCAACAAACGTTGACTGGGCTCTTTGGATGGTGCATTCTGTGGGCACCATTTACCAGACTCACTGTAAACATTTCTGCTTCCTGATCTTGTTCAAATCTACCCCACTTCTTGACCTGCCTTCCCCACCTGGCTTCCATCTCAGGCTCAGGTACGGCCTCATTTCCTTTTTCAAAATCTTTGTGGGCAGCTCCAGTTTTCTGGCTTCCTCATCCTCTTTGAACTTTGTTTTCCCCATTATCTGTGTTACTCCTTGGTACCTACTTTCTCTTCTCCTTTACTTTGTCCATATGCTTAAGTAGACCTTATATCAATATTTTTTAAAAATTTTATTGGAGTATAGTTGATTTACAATGTTGTGTTAGTTTCAATATCTTCTGTACTTATGTGTCTCTCTAACAAGATGAAAAGTTCCATCAAGTCAGTAGTTCTCAAATTTTGGTCCCTGATCTGGCAGCATCAGTATCACTTGGGAACTTGTTAGAAATGCAAATATTCAAGCCCCACCCTAGACCTAATGCGTCAAAATTCTGAGTGTAGGGCCTAGCAGGCTGTATTTTAACAAGGCTTCCAGGGGAAACTGATGCTCCCTGAAATTTGAGAACCACAACTCAGGTCATGGATTTGGAAATGAGGAAGGCTTGGTCTGCCTGTTTATTCCCCAAGTATACTTGCAAAATATCAATATTTGGGACTTTCTGTTTTGATGGTGTATATGAAAGCCTTTGGAAAACTTTAAGCCTTCATTGCATATATATGTAATTGTTTATTTTTACCCTTTTCAAAAATTACTTGAACCAAGTTAAAAGATGATAAAATAGAAAATGAGAACAAAGGAAAGGAGGAGGTGATAAATATGCTAACTACCAGAGTTGCTATTGTTCTCATAGTATCTCTGAGCTTGCTGGCAGCAAGGAAAAAAAGGAAAGTATAATGTCTTTCTTGTTCCATTTGTATCAGAGGAGGGCAAAGTTCTATTTCTCTAACTAAACTAAAAAAAAAAAATAATAATTCCCATGTGGAAACTTTTAGAGGACTATAGAGAGTTAAAAGGTAAAATCTAAAGGTTTTATAACATATGTAGCAATGGTTCTCACATGACTGGTTTATTTTTATTGTCACCATTATCCGAATTTTGCCAATGCTGAGCATGCAAGATGAGGAGTTATGACTAAACCTCCGAAAGGAACTCACTCTGCCGTTTATCATAATTTGGTGGCTGGAAGGAGGCGTTAATTTTCCCCAGCAAGCCAACCAGCAAGACAATAATGTGGAGTGTTGTGCTGGAGTGTCAGCCACTCACAGTGGGCCCTGTAAGAGGCAGGAAGGGTGTGAGATGAATAGGCCATTATCCACAGGAAAGAGTAAACATCTAAAGGAGGGCAGCTCTGTCAGAGGTCCCTGGCCCTGTCTGCCTGGCCCCAAGGTCACTGAACCTAAACAAGGTGAGTTTGGACTGGAGCACAGGGTTCCACATCAAGTAGAGGACTGAGGCCAAGTACAGTGAGACCGGAGCCGGAAGATGGGGCATCTAAGAGATTTGACAAATCTCTTCCAAGTGCTGTCTACCACAGAGAACAGTTTACAAGAAGACAGTTGTAACAGTTTTATCGTGGGGTGGGTTGCCTTTATTTTATGATAATGACATAATAAGGCTTTTCTGAAATTAGGAATTCAAACCAATACTGCTGCATAAATTCAGGGGCAATTTTTAGATAGGACTGGGATGCAAATGAATTTATCTTTAGTAAACCCCTATTGACTTTGGGTATGGCCCCTGTATCCACAATCTGGATCCTGTTCTCTCCAATTTGACAGCCTTATGACACATGAACGCCAGCTGGGGGAAGAAGGGAGCTTAGTTCCTAAGCACTGAACAACTCTTGCCTATAGTGTGCTTTTCTTTCTATTGTAAGTAATCTCGCACAAGTAATTTTCCTGAAGGCAGCACTGCAATGCGTCTCAAATGTTTGATAGAATAAATAGGTGATGAAGAAGAAAGATTACATAATTTGGAGTCAGGATTCCAGACTCTGTCATTTACCAGCTGCATGACCTCATCAGATGTGATCATGCATAAAAGTGCTTTGAAAACTGAAAGTACCATGTACTTTGGTTGCTATTTCTTATACATAGTCAGGGAAATTAGTCTCTTTTAAAAATGTTCAAATACAATTGAGATAAGGGCTATGTGGGGGGAATTGTACGTACATTTCCTGGTGTGTGCCACACATTCCCAGTCTTCCTAACCCTGAACCTCAACTTACATGGTATTGCTGAGGGCCTGTTACCTGTCAGGGGTTGGGCTAGGTTAACAACCATTTCACAAATGAGGATATTATAGCACCAAAATGTTAAATACTTTATCCAAACTCACAGAAAGACTACATCTTTTTAGACAGGGCTTTTATTAGAAAAGAAGAGAGAGGAATGGTAATAATAATAATAATAATAATAATAATAATAGCAGCAATAACAGCTGACTGAAATCCCTGCAATTTGTCAAACATTTTACACACACTATCTTGTTTAATCATCACAACAACCCTATGAGATGAATAGTTACCCAGTTTTAAAGTCGAGAAAACTGAGGTTCGGTGTCCTTGAAGGGATGTGCCCAAGGAAATTCAGCTGGGATTGAAATCCATCTTTCCTCAAGACCTTGATTTTCACATTATGTTCTACTCCCTCCCAGAGTAGAGCAGGGATAAGAACCATCACATTTCTCACTTTCAAATCAATGAATTCATCAATATCAAATTGCTGGAAAAAGCCCTCCCTAAAATTTAAGTACTAAAAAGACAGCAATCTCCGCAGATGTTCCTCTGGAAGTTTCTATAGTGGCTTAGGTTTATATTTTATTTAAATGGAATCCAAAAAGATTTCATTTCTATATTAAAAAAATCACCAACTGCATTATTCCTTCCAAACTAGTATTCTTTTCTCTAATATAAAAAATAATTTCAATTGATCATTCATTTTCCTGATCCTTCTCTTACTTTTTCAGGATATCCCATTCATCTTCATAAAAAATGGTCCAGCTGAGGAAAATAACAAAGGCGAGGAAAGGAAATGCTTTGGCTTTCTGGAGTGTAGTCAGCCTGATTCTGTGAAAAGAATGTATAGAGGATTAAGTATGTTTTTCCCCTCAAAGTGTGCTTGTTAATTCCTACCTCCCACCAACTCTAGCTACATAATTTGTGAGGCCCAGTGCAAAATAATAACTAGGTCACCTTGTTCAAAAATTATTAAGAATTTCAAGACAGCAATAGCAGAACGTAATGGACATACAAGGCCCTTCGAAGTAGGGGTTCCTGCAAGACTGTGCAGGTCATGAGCTCATGAATCCAGCCCTGCCTCTTGGTAGTGTTGTAGCTCCAGGAATATATCAATGACAAACTTAGTTTGGTGTAACCAAGGATAAATATCCTTGGTGAGCACAGGGCTGCCTCTCTTAGAGATGCCTGGCTGAGAAGTCCAAGGAAGCTTTTGAAGATTTTGCTATCACATTCACTCAAGGCACATTGTCTGTGGAACAAGAGCTTGCATAGGTGCATAATTGCTATAAGTTATTTCCTTGTAGCAAGTCATTCAAGTGTTTTATTTAAGTCAGTAATCATAGGGGATATTGTCAAATGTAAATGTAATAAGGTAAAATAACAATACTGAGTTCTTTTCCAAAGAAAGTGTATATTTGGCCTATGATCTTGGTAGCTATTATTGCTTAGTTACTAAGCTGAATCTGACCTGAAGGGCCTCATTGGGGCCTGGAATAAAGCACTTGTCTTGGGGTTTGTCTCTGTTTCCGTGCATACTCCATCCACCCACAAACTCCATTACCCACAGATGTAAGGAGAGAAATGGGGGAAGGGTGAAAACTCAAAAATATTATGTGTCTTCTAGGTAGAACTCTACATATTTTTAAAAAATACTAAACATTTGCAATCATCTACAGGATATTTTTCTGGAAAAATAGTTTAAATGTTTAGAATACTTATATTTTTGAGGAAATTTTAAAAGATTCCCTTGTCTGCTAAGATTTCAATTAATGACAAGTAAAGAATATAAAAATGGAAAACCTTGAACTACTTTTTCTCCTTTCTCAGTTTCCATGTAGATTTTCCCTCAGGGCCTTTAAGTAGACAAAGGGAAATTTGAAAAAAAGAAAGAACTTAAGCCATAACTTGAAAAGGCAAAATGATAAAATGGACTCAATAATCTCTAAATAATAAATAAATAATCAATCTATCTGGTTTAAAGCTTTTTAAATGAAGAGATCAGTTTCCCTTGGGCAGGTTCTAGGGTGGAAGAAGGGGAGAGAAAGAATGTTATAAAACTGTCATCTAGAAGAATGATCCCTTCCTTTGCAATGAGTTTTATACCGAGATTGATGGTCAAGTTTGCTTGTTAAATGTCGTCTTGGGAGACTTCCCTGGTGGTGCAGTGGTTAAGAATCTGCCTGTCAATGCAGGGGACACAGGTTCGAGCCCTGGTCTGGGAAGATCCCACATGCAGCAGAGCGACTAAGCCCGGGCGCTTCAACTACTGAGCCTGCGCTCTAGAGCCCACGAACCACAACTGCTGAGCCTGTGTGCCACAACTACTGAAGCCTGCGTGCCTAGAGCCCGTGCTCCACAACAAAGAGAAGCCACTGCAATGAGAAGCCCGCGCACCAGAACAAAGTGTAACCCCCGCTCGCTGCAACTAGAGAAAGCCCGTGTGCAGCAGCGAAGACCCAACGCAGCCAAAAATAAATAAATTTAAAAAAAAAGAATGATCTCACTTATATGGGGAATCTAAAACAAAAACAGAAAACTCCCACCAAACTCACAGAAACAGATCAGATTTGTGGTTTCCAGAGGCAGGGGTGGGGGGAGGGGGAATCGGAGGAAGGGGGTCAAAAGCTACAAACTTCCATTTACAAGATAAATAAGTACTTGGGATGTAATGTACAGCATGATGACTATAGTTAACCCTGCTATGTGATGTATGTGTGACAGTTTTTGAGAGAGTAAATCCTAAGAATTCTCACACAAGGAGACATTTTTTTGTCTTTTTTCTCCTTTCTCTTTTTAGTGTTTCTATGTGAGAGGATGGACGCTAACTAAACTTATTGTGGTAATCATTTCACAATATACATAAGTCAGACCATTATGCTGCACATCTTAAACATATATTAATGTATGGCAATTATTTCTTAATAAAACCAGAGGGGGGAAAAAGAGAAAAAAACTCTGAGGAATAAGGCAGCCCCTTGGGACTAGTAATAGTGGGGTAAAGAAAGGAATGCTGTTATCAACCCAAGACCTGGAGGGACTGGCTACTAGAGCCCAGAGACAGGGCTGGTTGGCGAGGGCTGCCTGACAGCAGCTGTGACCTCAGTCAAGGGACAAGGGAAGCAGCCAGCCTGTTGCAGCCCTGCAGGGTGGGGAAGGAAGAGAACTACACACTGTGACCCTACTCTGGGCTTTCCTCCTGATCTCCTGCTGGGATCTCTCATTGGCCAACCCCAAATAGAAATGGAAGCAGAGGGCAAGAAGGTTATCCTCTTAGGGCAAGAGTGGATCTGGAGGGGAAAAGAGAAGTTATGCAGCTCCATGTCAGTGAGGAATGTAGTGAGTTCAGCTCTGAATGGGGGGAGTTTGAGGTTTTTGAGGGATGTCTGGAGGGTGTACATACAGCGTAATGTTTAGGGAGAAAATGAGCTCTGGAGCCAGAACTGCCCCTATTTGCATCTGGGAGTCACCAGTTACTAGTTGTGTGAACTTGGAAATGCTGCTTACCTTCTCTATGCTTCAGTTTCCTCATCTGTAAAATAGAGAATCATCATAGTACCTACCCCTTAGAATTGTTGTGGATTATAAATGCATTATCACATGTAAATTATGCAGAATGGGGCCTGGCACATAGAAAGCAGTAAATAAATGTCTGCTGTTAATACCTATTAGCCATATGGAAATGCCAAGCCAGCAGGTGAATATATGAATCTGAAGGTCAGGGAAGAAGAGAGATTACATTCACATAGTTTTGAGGGAAGTTATGATGTTAGGTCACCCAGGGGGAATGTCTAGAGTAGCACTGTCCAATAGAAGTATAATGCAAGCCACATATGTAATTTCAAATTTTGAAGTTAAAAAAAAGAAAAAAATCCATGACATTAAGAAAAACTGAAGAGGAACAGTTGAAATTATTTTTGATAATATATTTTCTTTAATCCAAATGTTACTGTTTCAATATGTATTCAATATTAAAAAGTTAATAAGATATTTTACTTTCTTTTTTTGTACTAAGTCTTTGAAATTTGGAGTGGATTTTCTCCTTATAGTACATCTCAGTTTGAACTAGCATATTTTAAAACCTTGATAGCCACAAGTACTAGTGGCTTCTGTATTGAGCAGTGCTGGTCTAGAGTCAGAAAGGCAGGAAGACCAGCAGAGGTCTCTGAAAAATACTCATAGTTAAGGTTCTGAGGCAGGATAAAGAAACTAGAATTTAAGAAAGGCAAGGTTTTAAGAATCAGAATAATGTGGTGCTGCAGACATCGGGTGCATGGAGCGTTTGTAGTGATTTTGAAAATTTTCAGATACGGCAGCCAGTCCTGTAGGAACACGTCTATAAAATGCCCACTAAATCTGGCAAACGTTCACCAAAAAGGTTGTTGGTGACCTGGGGGAAATTGTTTTTATTAAAAAAAAATGGTAGCCAGAGGAGGGATAGGAATGAGTTGTATGATTGTGCTGGAGGGAGAGCTGAGGTCACGGGAAAGTTTAAAAATTATTAGGGGGTGGTGAGCACGCACCAGAGCTTCTTAGCTACACCTTCAAAACAAGACAAGCTCAAAAGTGTCACATTTACTCACTCACTTTCTATCTCTTCTTCTAATGCCTATCTCTTCTCACTTCTGTTGCAGTATCATCTTTATTGACTTCTTTGCCTCTAATCTTATAGTCTCATCCGCCTCCTTCGCATATGTTTCAGGGAGATTGTAATAGATCACAAGTACCATTAATGTTGGAAATGATGTGTCTATCCAGCAAACATTAATTGGGCCCAATTTGTACACCTGCTGTTTATTCATCGGCATTCATTTCCCTCTTTCCCCTTTCATTAAGCCTCTTATTTCCACTTTGGAATCCATGTGACTCTAAAGATGAAGCATGTGACCTAGACTATTCCATCTCCTCTGACAGATAGGTTGGTCCCTATGTGACATTTGACCTAAGTCTGCCAATTAGAGTGAATCTTAAGTTCTGCTTGGAATGTTAGGATAAGGGTGTTCTCTCTCCCTCTAGATGGTATGGTATGCAGATATGAAACCTAGAATTGTTACAGGTATATTTGCTCTACCAGGGAATGTAATCTGAGGATAAAGCAAATACAGAGAGGAAAGGAGAGCTCAGAGGATCGCAGAGAAATGAAGCCAGAGCCCTAAGGATAAGAAAGGGGTTCAAGCCATGCCTAGAGTCTCCCTTGGGGCGTTTGTTATGTGAACCAATAAATTACCTTTATTTTCTAAGTCGTATCCAATTGTATTTTTGATTACTTGCAACCAAAAATATCTACTCCAAAGCTTACCATGTGCCAGTATTTGTGTTAGAATCTTGAGATCATTTTACTGCTTAAAATTCTTAAACAATTCTTGCCTATAGTGATGTTGACAATTAGTATTATCACACACAGGGCAAAATCTAACCTTGTTTTTAAGGAGTTTCAAGGTCAAAAATGCCCTTCATAAGATAGCCTTGCCTACTTGCATCCTCCTGTAACATTTTACCCTCTGATAATAATGAACTATTTGTAATTCTCTAACATGCTCTGGAGGTATTAAAATATGGCCACAAATTATTTGAAACTACTCCAATTATGGTGTGATATATATGTCTCCTCTTCTTGAATCTGAGAGGGCTTATGAATGCATTGGCCAAAAAATTATAGCAGAAATGTTGCTTAAGTGGCTTCCAGAACTAGATCATAAGAGTTGTGCAGCTTACTACAGGTTTTCCTGCAATACTTACTGTCTAATGCTTCCTCTCGGGGCATTCGCTCTGGGAACCCAACGGCCGTACTGTTGGGACTCTCGGGCCACATGGAGGTCTTCCTATCTGCAGTCCCAGTTAAATCCAGCCTTCGAGTTGTCTTATCCCAGGCACCGGAATGTGAATGAAGAAAACTTCAGATGATTCCAATCCTCTGGCATTTGATTCACTCACAGCCATTTTTAGATTTCTAGTGTCTTTCTAGATGAGGCCCAAGACACTATGGAGCAGAGACAAGCTGTCCCTGGGCTGCACTTTCTGAATTCCTATTTCACAGGTCATGAATTTAATAAAATGGTTTTATCTTACACTGCTAAATTTGGGACCCTTTTTTACATACCAATAAATAATTGGAACAGAATTGGAACTTTTATTTAGAATTTGTGTCTGTAAAGCAGGAACACCCTTCCCCTCATTGCCCAGGCAAATTCTCATTTTCCCCTATAAATCTAGAATAAAATTCTACAGACTCATTGAAGGCTTCCTTTAACTCCTCAACAGCTTTATGTTTTCTTTCTTCTATGTTCCCATCAGTGCCAGCTTATAAATTATCTTAAAGGATTTAATTCTTTTGTGGCCTGTCCCTGCCCTGGAGTATAAACTCCTGGAAGGTAGGAGCCATGTCTTTTTGGCTTTGTATCTTCAGGGCTGGATTATCGTGTCTAGCACATACTAGCTGTCCAATAAGGGCAATAAAATGTTTTATGCTAGAAATGTTATAGAGTTCAAGTACAGCACTGTCAAGAACTGTGAAGGGTCTGAGATTTTAGATGTAATATAATAAATTAGCCTGCCACAATTTCATGAATGTTCACAGAAGACATGCGACTCCTTGATCAGGGACAAAAGAATACATTACTCATGACAATAGTAGTAGCTAGAATGTCAACATTTCTGCCCATTCGCTAAGTGCCAATTCCTCCTAGGTGATGCAGATAGGGGCGGATGATGCCTAAACATGCATTGGGTTGCATTATAGGAGAGGACCCCCAAGCTTAAGGAACCTGAATCTTTTATAAAAGTCAGTAAACCTGGCTGCCCTTTGCCCTGGAGAGAGACATTATCTTGATTATACTGGGCAATAAATAAACCTGCCCTTTGCTCTGGAGGAAGACACTATGTCTTCCAAGGCTGTTTGCTCAAACATCCTTTAAAAAATAGTATGAAACAAAAGAGTCATTTTACTGGCAACATGAACAGAAATGTGAGAGACCCAGGAAGATTTGTTTCCCAAGAAACACAAGGAGAGATCATTTATACTAGTAATTTTTCAGATCATTAAAGTCTTCAAAGAGAAGGTGTTACCTAAAGTGTCTTGAAATTTACAAGTAGGCATTCACCAGGCAAATGGTGTTTTTAGGACATTTCATGAAGCAGGAGCAATTTGAGCAAAAGTATGGAGTGATGGATGACTTTGGGAAACCGAAGATGGTTTGGCATGGACGCAGTGCAGGGTGTGAGGGAGGAAAGGGTCTAGTGTGAGATGATTGAAGAGGTAGGCCAGAGGCAGCTCCCAGAAGGTCTCTGTGCCATGCTGACAACGTTGACTTTATCCTGTAATCCACTGGAAGCCAGTGAAGGTTTTTAAGCAACTGAGGCATATGATCAGATTTGCATTTTATAAAGGTCTATCTAGCTGAGACAGAAAGGGCATTCCAGGAAGAAAGAACTGCATGGACAAGATGGAGACATTAAAAGTGCCAGGTAAATTGAGGGAACTGTAGCAGATTTCTGAACATGATCATCATTGCAACATTCATCAATGCGATTGTTTATCAAGAGTGGCTTAACAGCTTTCAATCAGTCACCAGGAGCCAGTTGTTAAGCTGGGGCATAGTCTAGGGAAGTCTAGGGCTATGCCATGTTAAATTAGGATAAGCTAATTCATGTCAATAATCCACAGTGAAAGAAGAGACTCAAGTTGGCAATTAGATTTCATCTTAACTGCCTGCTTTTATTGTTTGTGATGGGCCACCTGGAACGTGATGTTAAAACGTATTTTCGGCCCTATTCTGGGCTCATTGGTAAAGAAGGAACTATTTACTTAGTTTTGTCTGCTATGGACAAAACTATGGTGAGTTAACCATACGTTTTCTGACAGTAGGCTAGGGGATAAGGTTTGGTCAAAGCTATTATTGAGAAATAGAAACCTACACAGGGGCCAGGACCTGGGGCAGGAGTAGTTATATAAACATGGGAAGGTTAGGAGGACAAATGAGATGGCAGAAGAGCACAAACAAGATGGAAACAGGGACAATTAGGGTTGAAAAGCCAAGATCTATATCTAAAGTATGAGATAAATGAGGCAATAGCCAGGTTAGGGACAGAGATGTTTCAGGTTATACCAAAGGGGGAGTTATCAAAGAAAGATTTTTTGAAATGTGACGACTCGAGTCATCTTTCTCCAGACCTCACAATTTGATCCTGGCACTTGATGGTAATGGAGATGAAAGTGACACAAGACCAAAATGTCATAGTCACTACCTAAGGATACAGAGAATGCGTCTCCTTTGGTTGAGGGTGTTCCAAGTTTTCTAAAGAGTAAGCACTATCGTAAGGTGGTTTTGCTGTATTCCTCGACAATATTCAATTCTGTTATGGAGGATAAGCAAAACAAATGAGATGGATAAAACTCATAAGGTATGTCAAGTGGCTTGTAAGATATAGATAACATTTACTAGAACGTTAAGCATAGATAGTAAGTTAATTATCTATAAGACATATTTAAGATAGATGTTGGAAAATATGGTAAAAACAATAGAACCAGAGTGTCGTATATATATTTATGTTTATGTAAAGAACTAGAAGGACCAAAAAGCACAAAATATTCATGATATATAAACATGAGGCACATGAAGCACTCAATATTCAATGTTCAATATTCAATATTGAGTACTCAATAGTGAAGTTCTCAGTATTAACAGAGTGTTGTTTTTTCCTTGCTTCTTTGTGGTAAGTTTTGATTGAAAGCTGGACATCTTGGGTAGGACAGTATTATTCATGCCTGAAATTGGCCATGCCTCTTCTTTTGTGAGCCCTTTAGTGTGGGGTGTTGAGATAATTAGTCAGGAGTTGAGCTGGGTTTGTGTTTTATTGTTGCTATGGTTACCTTCAGTACACCTTCAGGACAGGTTTCAAATTCTTCCACCTTATCTTGTGCTTAGGCTGAGGCTGGTTTGCTGGAGACTTTTTCTTAATGACTCCTCCATCCTCAGCTTAAGGTCTTCCCCTTGTGCCCACCCCTCAGAGAGTGAACACCTTCACGCTATTGCCTTTCCCTCAGCTGTTACTTGTTCCTCAGTGCGTGCTAGCCTGCTGGTGGGATTGGGGAGTTGGGTTCTCCAGTTCAATTTCAGTCATAGGGGCTCTGTTTCTGAGTCATAGGGATGGGAACTTCTCAGCAATCGGCCTCACCCCCAGTGGTGGGGGAACGCTAAAGGACCAGAACATTTTCCCGCCCCCTCTCCTAAGAGCACAAGTTTGTTTGCTTGTTTGTTCCCTTCTCCCAGCTGCATGGGTGCCCTGTGGGTGATAGGGTTTGTTACCCTTCTCCCAGTGGCTTAAGAAGGCTTTTATTTCTCAAGGCAGAAGGAACTAGGTTGGGCTTTATGTTTGTCAAGCAGTGGCTGCTGTTCCCTTCTCTCAGGCCTGCACTTTCTCTGTCTCTCCTACATCCAGTCTTTGTTGTGGAGGCTGAATGAGAGCCTTAGAAAAAAGCCTGCAATCACGTGCAAATTCCCTTTGTGTCTGTGGCTCCTCGAGATTATATAATTTTATTCTACCTCACGCTCAGCTGTTGGCAGTTTAGTAAACATTTTTAGCTAACGTAGTCTTCTCAGCAGCTTGTATGGCATCTCACATCTGCCAAAGGTAAGCAGGTCTTGTAATTTATCTCTCCTTGGATGTACCTGTTTGTTGTTAGATTTTAGGTTAACTGTTTGCCCTATAACCTTAGCTTTCTGGAGCATTCAAGAAGTGATTTTTATATAATATCCTTTTTTTTCTGTTGTAAAGGTGGGGAAAATGCTCATTCCATCTCTCTACATCATGAGTGGAAGCTTGCCCCCTACCCTAAGGGTGTTAACCTACCCCATCACTTTCTTCCCATGTGTCTTTTACTTTTTTATTTTTAATTTCGGTGACCTCTCTCTTTCATTATTGATTAATATTGCCAGAGATTTGTCTTTTTTTTTTTTGCCTGCGTTGGGTCTTCGTTGCTGTGCGTGGGCTTTCTCTAGTTGCGGCGAGCAGGGGCTACTCTTCGTTGCTGCGTGCAGGCTTTCTCTAGTTGCGGTGAGCAGGGGCTACTCTTCGTTGCAGTGTGTGGGCTTCTCATTGCGGTGGCTTCTCTTTGTTGCGGAGCATGGGCTCTAGGCGTGCGGGCTTCAGTAATTGTGGCTCGCGGGCTCTAGAGCTCAGGCTCAGTAGTTGTGGTGCATGGGCTTAGTTGTTCTGCAGCATGTGGGATCGTCCCGGACCAGGGATCGAACCTGTGTTCCCTGCATTGGCAGGCAGATTCTTAACCACTGTGCCACCAGGGAAGTCCCCCCATCTGTCTTTTAAATTGATTTAATAAAATATGAGGTTTGAGCATCTTAATTTGATCTGTGAGCCTCTCTGTTCCTAACATCCATGAGAGTTTGCCTGGTAAAATACTTCTTAGACTATCATTGCATCAAGATAATTTCCCACATAGCAACTATTAGCTTGGTGTGGACAAGGCTCCTCCCTGTTGAAATTATTTCCTGAGAGCCTGGGGCATTTTTACTCAAGAATTTATAGATGTACTGAAGAACAATACACTTTGTTACACTTTCACACATAAAACAATTTGTTATTAAAACAATATATAAAAACACACACATATACAACATGTACAACAATGCATAACTTTTTTGGTTATAATAAATCATACCTCTGTTCTTAGTTTTCTGGTTCCAGTTTCTTGAGCTTAGAGAGCTATAAAAGGCTTAAAGATTATTTTTGTCCACGTTTCTTCTTTGATGGTGAAGAGACTGAGATCCAGAGTGGTAGGGAGGCATGTCTAAAGTCACAGAGCAGTTAGATCTGGCACCTGCCCTCTGGTCCCTGAGCCCCAGGAGTTTTAGGATTTAGAAAATATTTCTAAATCTTTTCTAAAAAAGAAGTGACAAAATGGCAAAAACGTACTGTTGTCCTTTCATGAATAAATAAGTTAGTTTTCATTTAGTTACAAGTTACAAGAAACGTAACCAATCCTATCTTCAGCATTATTATCTCATAAAACAAGAAGTCTAGAGTGGGTAGATGGTTCCAGGTGTAACTGGGTGGATGGTTCCAAGAACAACTGTTCAACAATGTCATGTTACCTGTTTATCTCGACTCTGCCATCCTCATATGTTGGCTGTTTATCCTTGGGCTTATTGCCAATGGTTGCAAGATGATTGTTGCAGCTCAAGACACTACATCCGCACATAACCTCGTGCAGGGCAGAAGGAGGTCTCCGTGCCTTTCTCTTTTCACAACAAAGTAAAATTCTTACTGGGAGTCCCTACATCAAACTTTTTCTTCACCTCAAGCCCAAACAGGTTTACATGCCCACCCATAAGCTAATCACTAGCAAAGGTGACAGAAGTTACTATGCTTAGCTGAGAGTCTAAATCTCAACAGTGTATAGATCAATCAGACTCTACTCTTGGGGCTGGCAAAAGAGCCCATCTTCCCCATGTGTTGCTTCCTTGGGGTTCTATAATACTAACAAAGATGGGAATAGCTGTTGGGCATAGCCAACAGTGCCTGATTCAATGACATTCAATAAATGTTACTTTGCTGCATTAAAAATAACCACAGTGAAAAAAGGAGTAATAATCAGGTTTAGAAAAAGTAGAAATTGTTCCATCAAATTTATGAACTATTTCTAAATATTCAGTTGGGGGTGGTCTTGTACTATAGCATAGTCAGAGGAACTACATCTGGCTTCTTCACGTTGACTATCATGAGGAGAAAAAAAATCTCATCATGATAAAGTCAAGATTCACATTTATGATGTGATTTCATTGTCTAATATGCCTATTACTCTTCAAAAAAATCCTGGGAAGAATTAAAAGAAGATAAATTTAAGATGGAAGGGCTGCTACTATTTCTAATACCAAGAAATCATCATTCCTCAGATGTTAGCTTAATAAAGATTGTCAAGGAAGATTTTCGTTTATTCTCTATGTGTTTACTCTCACAACTTCAAGCAAAAGTAAGACTCGAGTAGAATTATTAAAACACAGCCGGAGAGAAAGGGAAATAAAGATGCCACAGGCAAAAGTACAGAAGTGATAGAGGAATTTCTCTATTTTCCTACTCCTACCCTTTTTTCACATTGGGCTGCCTCTTCCTGGGACTTTAAACATAGGTGTGATAAATGTGTCAACTTGACCAGATCATGGGATACCCAGATATCTGGTTAAACATTATTTCTGGGTGTGTCTGTGGGGAAAATAATAGCATTTGAATCAGTGGATTGAGTAAAGATCTCCATACAGTAGGTGGACATCATCCAACCCATTGAGGGCCTGAATAGAACAATAAGGTGGAGGAAGAAAGGATTAGCTCTCTCTGCCTGACTGTTGAGCTGGGACATCAGTCTTCTGCTCCTGATTCTCAGGCCTTCAGACCAGACTGGAATCTACATCATTGGCTCTCTGGCTCTCAGGCCTTTGAATGGCACCACTGGGTTTCCTGGATCTTCAGCTCGTGGATGGCAGATGATGAGACTCCTTAATTTCCATAGTTACATGGGCCAGTTCCTTACAATAAATCTTATTGCAGATAGATAAACAGATAGATAGAAAATATGATTGGTTCTGTTTCTCTGGAGAACCCTAATATAATAGGTAATATTATTGTCATATCTAGGTTTAGTTTTGATCCCTCTATTTACTCCTTGTGACACTGAGCACACATTCACAGCCAGACTAGGGGCTTCTTCCTCTATATTCCTATGAGTGCTTGACTCAAATATTCATTAGTGTCACTTTTAATACTAGTTGACACATATAATTATCAGACTCTATGTTTGCATCTCTATTATTATGTTGATTTCTGAAGGATATTCATAAATTCCCTTATTCATCATTTTATCCCGTGTCTAAAACAGTCATTAAGAAATTCATGAACTCTTGTAAACTGACCAGTAAATAACACTTATTATGCAAGTTGTTGCGAGCATTGTGTGAGATTGTATATGTGACTGGGTGTCATAAACTGGAAAGTGCTTCTCAGATATTGATTATTACTATTTCAGGCTAAATTGCCTTTGGTGGAAGGGCCAAACTAGTAACATGACTTCCATTTATATCAATGATTCTATGACAAAGTAATTATAGTAGTAATCTCTTCTGGGTATTGAATGCTTACATAGCACCACGGCTGGCACAGAGTGCTTTGGGCTATGGTTACCTGGTGTATATAATCACTCTTTCTTATAGCAGATCTCCAGGCCTCAAGTTTTGTATTTCTTGGCTCTGATCTTTATATTTTGCCCAGATCTTGTCGGCTTTCTTCTCCCTCTAGGGACTGAAGCCTGATTTTGTTCTTTTATATGCTGCTGAGGCCCTGCTCTACCCAGGACTGACCACCTGGAATATGAGGCTGCAACTGGCTGCCTCCAGTGATCACTCCTGCTTGGGGACATCTTCAGTTATGTCCTGTCCATTGGGCCAAAAACTGTTGGGTATTCATATAAATTAAGATTAAGCCAAGACTTTTTTTTGCAGAAATTGACAAGCTGATCCTAAAATTCATATGGAATTGCAAGGTATCCAGAGTAGCCAAGACAAATTTGAAAACAAATAAAGAGGGAGGACTCACGTTTCTAGATTTCAAAACTTACTACAAAGCTACAATAATCAAGACAGTATGGTACTGACATAAAGATAAACATATAGATCAATGAAATAGAATTGAGAGTCCAGAGAAGAACTCTTCAATTGGTGGTGAATTGATTTTTGATGAGGCTGCCAAGACAATTCAATGGGGAAAGAATAGTCTTTTCAACAAATGGTACTGTCACAGCTGGATTTCCATATACAAAAGAATGAAGTTGAACTCCCACCTCACACATATACAAAAACTAGTTCAAAATGAACCAAAGACATAAATGTAACAGCTCAAACTATAAAACTCTTAGAGGAAAACATAGGCCTAAACCTTTGTGATCTTAGATTTGGGCACTGGTTTCTTTGATATAACACAAAAAGCACAAGTGACAAAAGAAAAAAAATAATTGGACTTCATCAAAATTAAAATCTTTTGTGCTTCAAAGGACACCATCAAAAAAGTGAAAAGACAAATCACAGAACACAAGAAAATATTTATAAATCATACATCTGATAAAGGACTTGTATCCAGAATTAAAACAATTAAAACACACACAACCCAATGAAAAAAATGGGAAAAAGATAAGAGTGAACATTTCTTCAAAGAAAACATACAAAAGGCCAATAAACATATGAAATGATACTCAACATCGTTAGTCATTAGGTAAATGCTAATGTATTAGAGGAATAAAAACACAATGAGATACCATTTCATACCCACTAGAAGGGCTATACTCAAAAAGACAATAACAAATGTTGGTGAAGATGTGAAGAAGTTGGAATACTCATATATTGCTGGTAGGTTTCTAACATGGTGCAGCCTCTTGGGAAAACATTTTGGCAGTTTCTCAAAATGTTAAACATAGATTTACTACAAAACATAGACTTTCTACTCTATATACTCAAAAGAATTAAAAACTAAGTCCATACAAAAACTTGTACACAGATATTCATGGCAGCATATTTATAAGAACTCAAAAATGGAAACAATCCAAATGTCCTTCAACTAATGAATGGATGAACAGAATGTTGTCAATCCATAAAATGGACTATTATTCAGCAATAAGAAGGAATGAAGTACTGATACATGCTGCAACGTGGATGAGCCTTGAAACATTATGCTAAGCCAAAGAAGCCAGTCACGAAAGGCCATATATTGTATGATCCCATTTATTTGAATTGTTCAGAATAAGCAAATACACAGAGACACAGACTAGATTAGTGGTTGCCAAGAGTTGGGGGTGGGGAATTGGGTCCTACTGCTAATGGATATGAGGTTTCTTTTGGGGATGATGAAAATGTTCCAGAATTAGATATTGGTAAGGCTTGCACAATTCTGTGAATGTACTAAAACCCACTGAGTTGTATACTTTAAAAGGCTGAATTTTATTATATGTCAATTATATCTCAATAAAGCTGTTATTAAAAATAAAGATTAAGCTGAGATTTCCTTTCACTCCTTGAGGCACTTGAATTTGTACTTCTGAAAGAACTAGCTCTGAAATGGTGCTAGTTCACTAGATTTTGCCTTACTCTCCTACTTCACCCGACCTAATTCTGAGATTTCTATATAATTTACTGACAAGCCTTTATCAGAATAGGTTAATGAAATATGATTTTGTCAATTAGCAACAGTATTTTCAGACTCTGAGTGAAATAAACACTCTTAAGCTGCAGTAATATATACTTCAATCCATATCTAAACATTTTGATGTATTGATTACATGGGGAATTTTTAAAAATAATCAATGTCACTAGGTCAGATATCTGGAATAATTAAGAGATTGACATGAAATAGTGTTTGCATAAAAAACTTAACCTATTTTTTAAGATTTTTATTTTGAACGTTAACATTTTCTGCACACTGCTACTTCACTATTATTCCCCCAAAGACGTTTCTCTTTCAAAAAACAAACAATGTTAAATCGTGAAAAGAAACGTGTCTCTTTTTAAAAGTCCTTCAAGTTGATTTTTAAAATGAAATCTTAAGTTTGCCCTCTTTCCCTAAACTGTGTACCTGCCAGGAGACTTGGGGGCAAAGTATTATTATATGGAGTTCATTCTTGACATCTTCCTGGAAACTTTATTCCACTATTCAGCAAGCTTTATTTCAACACCAGAGAATATAATATCATGATTTTTCTAAGGAACAAGTACAATTTGAGTCTGAAATGAATGACACTGCACATCATCAGGCATATCTGGAAGGCTGTAACCTAAACAGTAAACCTGTTTATAACATACACTAGACTCCTAATTTCTGTTTCGGTCTTCTGAGGCCTGTTGCTAAATCCCTTTCTACATTAAAAACACTAACCACACTCTCCACTTACCTGACAGACTGCAAAACAGTGGAGAATAAAAATTCTGCTTGGATATCATGTCTTCACTGTACATACAGCTGCTACACACAATGATGGTCAGTAATGACTGAAATATGGCACTAAATACAATCCCCTCTGTGCGAATTGAATTAATTGATTTATTAGGTGCAAAATAGCCAGGTGGATTTAAGCTAATTAAGAATTTGATTGTTAATTGCCAACAAGGGGGGATTTAAAAAAATGAGTAAGTTGAATAAGGGATATACTTGTAGCACATACAAAACTGCAAGCTGCATCCAGCAAGGAAACAATGATAGGAATGTAGTGGTAATGTCTGTGGTGTCTGAGTAGAATTAAAACATTCTATTCTCTCTGCAATCCGTGAATGTTTCTGGTAGTGTTACCTCCTCTTAGTAGACACCCATAGGAAAACCAGGTAAGACACGAAAAAGACCATGTGAAGTTAAGAAGGATCCTCAAAAAGATAGTCAGACATATGAACTGTGAAATAACAATAAACCAGGATGACCTGAGCTACTAAAGGAATGACATGAAGTATATAATAGTCCACTATATATTTTTGTATTCATCCATTTATCCATCCATACATTCATCCACCTACCTATCTAACCATTCATTCAACGTGTGTTGAATATTTTATGTACATCATATCCTGCCTCTTTACTTGATACTACATCTTAAGGATGTCAACATATTAATAAAGCACACCATAATTTTTTCAGATATTTATTTAGCACTATTATGTGCTGGGCGATGTGCTAAGTACTTCACATGCATACTCATCTTTAATCTGAGCAAAAGCTACAGATGCAGAAACTGAAGCTTAGACGTGTTAAATAATTTGCCCAAGAACATGAATCTGGTAGAACTGGGGTTCAAACACAAGCAGTCTGTCTCCAGTGCTCTTGTGCTTAAATTATTCTCCTACAATGCCTTTCCATAAATCTTTTTAATGGCAATATCAGATTTCAGTGTTTTGATGTGCTATATTCCATGTCATTATTCCCCTATTTTTAGACACCTAGGTTGCTTCTTTTTTTGCCATTAAGTAAATAATGCTGTAGTGAGCATACTTGTGTATCAATTTATTCACTTCTCTGATTATTTCTTGCCCCTTTGTGTGTATCCTTTGGAGGCATGTCGATTTAGATGCTTTGCCTATTTTTAAACAGGGGTATTTGCCTTTTTTGTTGTAAAAGTTCTTTATGTATTTTAGATGCAAGTTCCTTAGCAGATATATGTTCTGCAAATATATTATCCCATTCTAAGGATTGTCTTTTCACTTTCTTTATAGTGTCTTTTGAAGTACTTATAAGAGGTCTTACTTTAGGTCTTTGATCCATTCTGAGTAATTTTTGTGTATGGTGTGAGATAAGGGTCCAACTTCATCCTCTTACACAGGTAAGAGAATTGTCCAGTTGTCCAGTTGTTCCAGTACCATTTGTTGAAAGACTCTTGGTATCCTGTCTTAAATCAGTTGACCATAGATGCATGGATTTATTTCTGAACTCGCTATTTTGTTCCATTAACTTATGTTTATCCTTATGTCAGTACTACACTGTCTTGATTATTTTTGCTTCGTAGTAAGTTTTAAAATTGTAAAGTGTGAATTCTTCTACTTTATTCTTTTCCAAGAATTTTTTGGTTATTCTGTGTCCCTTGCACTTCCATATGAATTTCAGGATTAGTTTGCCAGTTTATACAAAGAAGTCAGCTATTATTCTGGTAAGTATTGTGTTGAATCTGTAGATTAATTTGAGGAATACTGCCATCTTAACAATATCAAGTCTCCTAATGTATGAACATAAACTGTTTTTCTATTTATTAGGTCATTTTTAATTTCTTCCAACAGTGTTTTATCATTTTCAAAATATACATTTTGTAACTCTGGTTAAATTATTCCTAAGTATTTTATTCTTTTTGATGCTATTGTAATTAAAATTTTCTTAATTTCATTTTTGGATTTTTCATTGTACATGTACAAAAATACAATTGATTTTTGTGTACTGATTTTGCTGAACCCCTTTTGCAAACTTGCTGTACCCTTTTTATTAATTCTAATAGTTTTTTAGCCGATTCCTTAGGTTTTCCTATGTGCAAGATCATGCCATCTGTGAATAGAGATAGTTTTACTCCATACGTTTTATTTCATTTTCTTGCACGGTTGTCCAATACAATGTTAAATGGAAGTGGCAAAAGTGAACATTCTTGTCTTGCTCCCAGTGTTAGAGGGGAAGTATCCAGTCTTTCACCATTAAGTATGATGTAAGTTGTGGATTTTTCAGAGATGCACTTTATCATGTTAAGTTCCATTTTCATCCTAGTTTGCTGAATGTTTTTATCATAAAAGAATGTTGGAATTTGTCAAATGCTTTTTGTGTGTTTAATGAGATCATGTGGGTTTATTTTTATTCTATTGATATAGTGTATTACACTAGTTGATTCTTTTAATGTTAAACCAACCTTGCATTCCTGCAATAAATCTCACTTGGTCATGATGTATAATTTTTTTTCAAGACTAACCTTCTCTGAGCTTCAGTTGTTTTTTTAAAAATTAATTAATTAATCAATTAATTTTTGGCTGTGTTGTGTCTTCATTTCTGTGCGAGAGCTTTCTCTAGTTGTGGCAAGCGGGGGCCACTCTTCATCGCGGTGTGCGGGCCTCTCACTATCGCGGCCTCTCTTGTCGCAGAGCACAGGCTCCAGATGCGCAGGCTCAGTAGTTGTGGCTCATGGGCCTACTTGCTCCTCGGCATGTGGGATCTTCCCAGACCAGGGCTCGAACCCGCGTCCCCTGCATTGGCAGGCAGATTCTCAACCACTGCACCACCAGGGAAGCCCATGATGTATAATTTTTAAAATATATTGCTGAATTTGGTTTGCTAGTATTTTGTTGAGGATTTTTGTATCTATATTCATAAGAGATATTGGTGTTTAGTCCTTTCTTTGTGTGATAAATTTTTCTAGTTTTGGTATCAAGGTAATTCTGGCCTTATAGAACAAGTTGGGAAGTGTTCCTTCCTCTTCTAATTTTTGGAAGAGTTCATAAAGAATTGATATTACTTCTTTAAATATTCACCTGTGAAGCCATCCAACTAATTCTTTAGATATCTGGTAGTGGAATTACTGTGTCAAAAATATAAACATATGCAAAATTCTTTACACATATTGTTAAATTGCTTTCCTGGGTAGGGAGTGCCAATTCATACATGAATTTGTTTGCCAGTTTATACAAAGACGTTTACACTAGCACTAAGATGAGTTCTACATAATTTGTTAATAGTAGGCTCGTACTGAATGTGTGCTGAATTTAATTTTATTGATAACTGGTTCTTACCAGCTCTGGAAAACAATAATTATGAGTACATCAGTCAAATAATTGTTCTCAATACTAGTATCTTTTAAAAAAGATTAGATCTCTTGGTTATAGTAATTAACATTTTGTGGGTATGCTATATTGATTTTAAGCTAGTCTCAACCACAATGAACTTTATATTCTCTAGGTCCAGCATATTTCAGAGCTCAATGAGTAATAAATGCCTATATCTGCCTAATACTTTTACACTGTAGAGAGTCTTTTCACCTATAGTATAGCTTTCTTAAAGTGCAGGAAGCATCTATATGATATGCTAAATGTGAATCTGGTCACAAACTTGCTCAGTTTGCTTTGCTATTGTTGTTAACAAAATGAGATAAGAGATGTAAGGCTTTAATAATTATGAATATTAATAAAAATACTTGGCAGATTCTTGTATCCTGCTTGTTGTATATGAGATTTCATATTTTTATCACAACTCTTCATGAGTATCCTGAATTCATTTCCCATATGGATGAATTTATACACCTACTACCTTTTTTTTTCCTTTTTTCCCTCAGATTTATTGAGATATAACTGACATAGAACATTTTGAAAGTTTAAGATGTATGATGTAATGATTTGATACCTACTTATATTTAACCTTGATTGAATACTGAGAAATTTCTGATCAACTGAGACACTAGAAATAAACATAAAATGTGGCTCTTAATTGTGGAATGTAGCAAATCTAATTGGTATGTCTTATCCATTAACCTTAGAGCTCAGTCTCCTCTTGATGTACTCTCTTGACTGTTGGTGGCTCCTCCTCTTCATAAAAGGTCCTGGAGTTTGTCACCCACTGTCTACTTAAGCACAAGGTCCATTTTAAACCTGCCAGGTCCAAGTCAGTGTTTTCCATCTCTGATGTTTGTTTCTTATAGTACTAGGAAAAACAACTCATAATAATATAAGACATATTCCATACAGGTTGAGCCCAGTGACGGTTTAGACAACCAGTTAAATAGATTCTTTAATTACTCTGGTTGCACAAGCTTATATTACTTAAAATGACATTCCAGGCACTAGTCATTATAAGGCTTGCTTCGTCGTTACATTTGAGTATCTTATTTTCCTTCTTCTCTTTTATTGCCTTTCACTTTGGCGGTTGTTTATAGCCCTGCTGGGCTCACTTGGTTCTTTATTTAAGAGTTCACTGAGTTTGAATCTGATCTTATCTTTAGTGTCACCACCTTCCCACCTCTTGCTGGTTGATTTAATATTCACAGTGACATTATCTCCAACTCTCTTGTGAGTGAATTCACATCTAACTTAGAGCGAGTTACCGCATGAATTATACACAAAACATTGCCAGTTTAAGAGGCAGAAAAAGTTAAATTCTGGATTTTTTTTTCTCATGACTGATTCCTCACCTCTCCCATCCCATTTCAGTGTGTGTGTGCATGCGTGTGTGTGTATGTGTGTGTGTGTGTGTATTTTAAAGTCCCATGGGTTTTACAGAACTTACTGAACATATACAATTTTCTCTCCTAAACTTTACTGTTCTTCAATTTTACATACTGAGGATAAAATGATTTCATATTTATTTTCAAGCATAACTGTTTCTGAAGCCTGTGGCTTCTCTCTCACATTCACTGAAGAGTTCACTGGGGACATGGGCCTGAACCTTTACATCATGTGAAGGTTCCAAGCACATTACAGATGTGCTTAGAGTGTGTGTACTTCCCATTTCTTAGCTAAGTTGTTTTGGTTGGAAGTAAGAGAAACTAACTGCTTTGGTAGTGAAGGGAATTTATTGGAAGGACGTGGGTGTGTCTTAAGAACCCAAAGACAGCTGACCTGCCCAGCGACTGAACACAGAACCTGGAGAGCCACCAGGCATTCATGCAAGCAAGACGGCTCTACACTCCTTAGCTCTACTGCCCTCTCTGCATCTCCAGGTCAGCTGTCTCTGGCTCTCAGGGTACATGATGGAAGAGGCTCACCCCAAAGGTGCTGAATTGCTCCATCTCACTCCTATTTCCAGATCTCTGTGAAAAGAATTAAAGTGACCTAGTTTGGATCAAGTGTTCATCCCTGGTCCAGTCATCTGTGACCAGTTGCCCACAGCAGCCTGTGAGTAGGAATAGATGGAGTAGTTCCCCAAAAACTGGTGTCACATAAATTAGACACACACTCTTGTAGTTTGTTAAGTGCACTGTTTAGGTGCCAATTCATGAATTATAGAAAGTAACCATTTAACAGACAGTAAGCCATATCTGGTCTCCTTCACAAATGTATGTAAGGTCAAGGCTTCATCAGTATGATAGTGTTTGTTCCCTTAATTGCATTTCATCTGCCATGTTCATACTTAGCCACATACCCTCTTGGGCTCATCCTTTTATTCATTTATATTCCCTTTCCAGATATAAGGGAAATCATAAATCATTTGTAAAATTTTCTGATTCATTCATTTCTGGATAGAGAGGAGTAGAAGGAATAGAACTGCCCTAGTGAGATTCAGTTTCATGCTCTTCATAGTTGATGTGGGTATTATTTCTCCAATAGCATTCTTAATGTTCTCAATTATACCAGCTGTTGTGATTTTCCTTACTAACATGGTCTTTAGTGAATTGTACTCTCTGGCTGGTTACAGCACATCTGTGTGACAATGGAAAATTTTCTGTAACCATGTAATTGGGTTTGAATTTTGAGATAGTGTTTCTGAAGATGTATCTATTTAGAATCTGGTGATAGCAAAGTCTATGTTCCTATGTAATATGTTTCTAGAATAATGTGGTTTTTTTTGTTTTTTTTTTTAGAATAATGTTTTATATTCACTTATTCATTAATCTTTATGTACTGAGATCTTAAAATGAACATAGCACCGTATGAGCTAAAAAAAGTGGAAAACTCTTCTACAGCCTGCCTACAAATTAAAAAAATGGAGACTTTAAGAGTTTGGAAGATAAAGCACATACTATAAACTATGTCATGGAGGTCAAGATAGGAGACTTTCAAAGAGGAGGGGTCCAATGCTATCAAAGAAAGGGCATTGTATTTAACAATTAAAGTGGCATTTAGAGTGGGTATTTTTAATCATTTCAACAAATGTATTTTTGCTATCCACTTTTCTTTTATTTGGGCCATTGCTCATATTTAACTCCCTTATTGAACACTTTTGAAAGACTATATACTTACCAATTATTTCATTAGTATGTGTTCATGGGAGCAGGGCCTGGGGCAAGAGGACAAATGGAGACTCACACATCATATGCCCAAGTATTTAATTTCAAATTTCAAATTAAGCTTAAAATTTTTATGTTAACATTTTAATTTATTTCAAATGTATTCTGCAGAAAAGTTAAAATTTATTTAAACCTTATTAAAATTTTTATAAAAACAAAACTATTCTCAACTTTAGCTTTCATAGCTTTCAATGTCCATCTCATTGATAATGTAGTCAGTATCACATTTCACACATGTAATGTCTCAGCCTAGTAGTATAAAAATATAAAAATAATAGAAATTGTTTAATTTTACAAAACTTTAGCTACCATGCACAACTGTTGCAAATACTGTGTGCTACATTTAATGCATCTCCAGAACTCTCTGGTACCATGAAATTTAATTCAAAGGGAAGTCAATGTTTAAATGTTTGGCACTAATGGGAAAAAATACTTCCTTATGCACCAATTTATTGAATTCATACTATGTCAGAGGGATTTGACAATTCAATTACTTTGCCTTTTCTCATAAGCTTTTTCACCTCTCAAATCCTCCTGTGTTCTGAAGCAGAGTCCCTCTCTGTAGTCGACAAAGACACAATCCTCAAACCGTCATGGTATCTGGACACAGTCACCCTTTGTTTCATAAAGACATAGGGAAAGAGATGTGAAGAAGCATATCCCTGGACCCGAGTAGTATTAGTTCCAAAAGGAAGGTGGCAGATATTTATGGTTTTAGGCTAGACAGAGTCAGTACTGAGAGCCAGATCTTCAGTGACAAAAGCACTCCTGGGTTCTTGACTATATTTGTCTATGTGTGTGTCCTTGGGATATATGGAACCCAGCCCAGGGACTCCTCCTGCTCAAGTCTAAGGGCAGTCCTGGCAAAAGACGAAGGAGCAGAACAGTCAGGAGATAGGGTAGCTTGGATATTCCCCACTGGAAGTTAAGTCCAGTAAGGGCACCAATTTCTCTATGTATTATGCCCTACTGTATCCCAAGCTGAGAACAGTGTCAGGCACATGGTAGATATCCAAGAAACATCTGTTGTGTGAACGCATTGCTGGCTGAATGACTAGCATAGTCGTAGTGAATAACGCTTGACTGTTCCAAACACCCACTGAAAACTTAGGGGTAGCCATTCAGGTGGCAATATCTCCTGATGCCATGACACTTCATTTTTAAAAATAATAGTTGTTAAATGACTCTCCTTGTAAGAATTCTCTTGACCATATTAAGATGGTAAAAATGAATCATTTGTGCACTTCAGTTTAACTCAACTTCCTAAATGTAAAACTCTTCGCAGGTATCACATAACTTCGATATCATAGTCCATGTGTTACTTTGACTTAGGCTGATGTATTTAGTGATGCTGGTAACGTTGCCATAAGAGTCTCAGAAGGGCCTGTCTGAAAAGTGCCTCAGAAGCCGGCCGTGCTCTGCATTTGCAAGCAGGGAGCTGCTCGGTTGTTTCTCTGCAGGGACAACAGTATTGTTTTTAATTGTCTATTTTAATAGGCCTGAATAAAATACTCTTCTGTATTATTTGATCTGCATCCCCTCATGGGATCTCTCCCTGCCTTCTTTTTACCACTGTGACAGTTTCCTATTTAGACATTTAGTTCTTTCGACAAGGGCTCTTGATTATCAATGGCAGTGACTGTTTCTCCCTCTACTGATGTTCAATCCTAGTCGTCCCTGACCTCTGGGATACTTTGCAAAAAAAGGCTGAGCTTTGGGAGTCTGGGATGAATGAAATTTCATGAAATAGCAAACAACAGCAACAACAAAATCAAGCACATGTTTGATTTAATCAATTAAATGAATCTGGATTGATTTTTTTTTTTTTACTGTTCCTAGGAGTGCTCATAGGCAACCAGGATTAACCCTAGTTTAACCACACCCAACCTCCACTAAATGGATACCTTGACAAATATAGGACCATATTAGAATGACGTTCTGGTAAGACAGTTTTCTCCTAGGAGAAGTATTTGGCCAATGCAGGATGATGTAATAAAACATGATCAGGGCTCAGAGGCAGGAGATGTTAATTTTAGTACCAACTCTGCCACTATGTGAGTGTGTGGTCTTTGTCAGATTATGTAGTTCTTTGTCTAAAATCATAAGCAAGTTGAACTAAGTCCCTCCTTGCTTCTACTTCTATGACTGCTGGCAAAGCATTCTTGGCTGTATACATATGCTGCACTTTTATTTTCATAGCAGATTTTGACTTCTGCTTTGCATCTCCTTATATATTTGAAAAGATTTATGCTCCTTCTTTATTTGAAGTTTGAGGTGACTCCACTGAAGAATGAGCCTGTATAACTGAAATGTACATAGCCCCCATGACTTTATCATTGGAACCTGGCTAAGAAACGGGTAAAGATGAAGAGGTTAGCTTTGCAAAACTCTTTGGTGGATTAATTCCATTTTCTGAATTATTGTTATCCATACTGCACTTTGCTATTCACACAAGGGATCCCCTTTTGGAAAGACAAAGCCAGGAAGCCCTAAACAAAACTGAAGACAGGAAGTTGTCTTTGGGACTGGCCCCTACCCTCTCCTTTATAGACCTCCTTTAGTGTCCAAGGTCTTCAAGCTGCTTTGTACTCTAGGCAGCTGTTCCTACCTCACCACCCAGGCCTAAAATCCTTAGGTTATACTGTGCTCCAAGATCCCTCAGGCAAGTTGGATGACAAATAATAATGTTAAAAATGTATCCTGCCACTCTATGTGGTTTTGGCAGCTCTAGGCACGTGGCCACATTTAGCCAGTCAGAGCAATCCAACCCTCCTGGACAAAATGATTGGTTTAGGGATAGACATGTGTGCCAAGGAGGAAAAATCAGACTCTTCCCTGGCACTTTTGCCAGAACTCTCAGGAAAAATGCTTGCTCTCTTCTCACTGAGATGTCAGGTATAAGGACAGTAAGCCTAAGGCTGCCCTTAGCCATCCCTGCTGCCATGTGGGAAACTGGCCTAGAATGAAGCCAACACAGAGGGAAGCAGAGCTAAGAGACGGAGAGTGATGACTAATTCCTGATGGTATCTCCCAATTACATAAGTCTATAAATGACCATCTATTCTAATTTGAGTTGTTTCTTTTCCTTGTGTAAAAAAATTTCCTAAATTCACCTTATTCTCATGAATGATCCATTTTTAACTACCTTCCTTACATCTCAGAGGAAATCTCACTGGACACTCATCTCTCTTCCTCCACAGTTCTCTACCTATTTCTCCCCCTATTTATAGGCATATCTATTCCTTTGGTTATCCAGGATCGTACCTTAATCTATTTCCTGTCCTTTCTTTCCACAACCAGTTGTTGCCAAATCCTATCAACTCTTCCATTGAAACATCTTATGGATCCATCCCCTCTACTCGGTCCTTCTCCCTTGGGTGCATTTTCTATACTTCAGTCAGTCCTGAAGGAGCGGAAATTTCAGCATCTTCTCTCTACTCTGCCTTAGCCCAAAGAAAGGTGGATATATCTAATCCTGTAAATATCCTCTTTCCTTACTCTTCCCTAAGGGAGAAGAAGTGGCTGGTCTGAGTCAGTGGGCATCTTTGAGGGCATATTTTACATATGGACCAAGTGACCATGCCTAAACTCAACCTCCTTCTTTTTTATCCTGGACCTATGAGACATGGGCCCTCTTCTGGGCTTCCTTGCTCCATTTGTCAGCTCCTTTCTTGTTCTGCCTCTTTCCTTGTTCCTTTGTCTCCATCTGCATCTAAGTGGGTAAGTCAGCTGGGCCTGCTCTGTGGGTCTGCTCTCTGCTCTGATAGGAATCTGCTCTGATTCCTATCCAAATCAGTGGATAGGAATCTATAGTCTCACATAGGCTTTGAAGTTTAAAAATGGGGTTTCCAGTAAATGAAACTGCAGAAAATCCTAACATGAAGGTAAGGAGATGTTGAATATTGTTAGCAGCTATTTAAAATTAATATTAATTTCTTTTTTGATGACTGTAGCTTTGTAGTATAGTTTGAAGTCAGGGAGCCTGATTCCTCCAGCTCTGCTTTTCATTCTCAAGATTGCTTTGGCTACTCGGGGTCTTTTGTGTTTCCATACAAATTAAAAAATTTTTTGTACTAGTTCTGTGAAAAATGCCATTGGTAATTTCATAAGGATTGCTTTGAATCTGTAGATTGCCTTGGGTAGTATACTTATTTTGACAATATTGATTCTTCCAATCCAAGAACACAGTATATCTTTCCATCTGCTTGTGTCATCTTCGATTTTTCATTGCCTCCTTTTTGAAGCATTTCTTGACCATCTTACCACCCACCCACTGTCATCCATCCTGGAAGAACTGACCCCTCTCCTCACTGCTCCTTAGAGTTTGTATAGACCACTTTCACAGAACATACATTATTTTGTAATTTCCCTTTTTTGTTCAGTCTCTCTCCTTTTACTGTATCATAACTCCTTGAGGGGAGGTTTCTTCCCTTACTCGTCTTTGGATTCCAACTGCCCTATTCAAAGTTTGAGATATATTTTTTACCTTGTATTATGTTTAGAGACTTCTTTCACTCCAACAAGAATATAAGGTTTTTGAGGGCAGGAAGTATGTCTAATTTATATTTTTACTACTTCACTTCTACTCAGTAAGTGTTTGTATAATGAATAAATAAAGAACAATTCCCAATACCAGACCAGGTGAGGCTGGGATTAAAGGAAATAGACCAATTTATGCAAACATAGCAACTCTTAGGGTTTACCTGGTGTTAGCCTGGCCAATTTCCTTCAAGGAAGGGACTCATTTTGATCCCATCTATTCTCCTATGCTCTTTCCATTAATCCTCTATACATACTCTTTCAAGTTGGCAAGAGAAATTCTTTAAAAATTCCCCAGAGTGGTGGGGTGAATGGGCAAATTCCATCTTTATTCCTGGATGGTCTTACAGCTGCTTCTGGTTCGTTTTGCACTTCACAATCCTTGGCTTCCTGCCTTCCTGACCCCCTGCTTTGGCTTCCACAGCTTGATTCCTGTGTTCAGCCCGATCTTCTGATTGATATCTCAGTTCCAGCTACCACTCCCCAACTTGACGTTTTATGCCCTTCAGCTTCACAGTACGTGGTCAAGTGTAAGAGGTGCCCTTTCCCCATGCCCCACAGTGGTCCTTAGGGGCCCATTCAGGGCCTGCTCAGCCCTTGCCTGACTCCCACCCAAAAGAGAAAAAGGATCCATCATAACCCTAAATTCCCATTGTGAGGCCTCAGCTCACTGAGAAGTAGCATTCCGATTGCATTAGTCACCTGTATTAGATTTTATGAGTAGGCTGGGTGCACTGGTTTCATCTTGCACTGGTGGTGTAAGGTGGGTTAACTTTATTAAACATGTTGTACTGTAAATATGTATGACTCCTTAGAAACCATCAGTTTGCCAAGTCATATTGAGTCATTCATCTGGGGGACAGCTGAAGGGGTTAATTTAAAACAGCTGCATCTAATTGGGACTAGCCTATACTTCCTCTGAAGAGGGCATAGGAAAGACCAGGCCCAAAAAAAACAGAAGGAGGTCTCAGATGGAGAGAGGAGTTTTCCAGAAACCAGGATGAGTCTGAGCAGAGTCTGCTGGCAGAGTCTGGATGCTCTGAGAATCAGATCTACTAATCAGATTAAAGTGGGTTGTGGTTGGATATAAAAGTCATCCTAATGTGGCATTATACAAAAAGAATACATAGAGATTAAGGTGTAAAGCTTGACTAGTTATATAAATTATGAACAGTGTACCTTTTCTGTTTAATATATTCCTCTTTTGTTCTTTCTGTAACTTGGTACTCCTTATCTTACATTTTAAAATTAATTTGGAAAAATATGAGTTAACTGAAATGAAAATGATGGGTTTTTTTCTTATTCATTTTAGTATAAAGTAAAAATGTGTATCTATTGTTTCTGTAAGTAGAAAACAGTGAATTTACTAATTATAATAATTATATGCCATCATATCAAAGTATAAATGTGTTATCCTGATATTTCTCAGTTTTTCATCCACAAGGCATTAAGTTCCTGTTCTTTGCTGTAATATCCAAGTAAAGAAACGATATATGGTTTTCTGTATGGCTTCCTCTGTTGCTTAAGCTGCCATGCCTACACTGCTCATTGCTCAGGGAAGCCAAGTCAAGGTTGTTTGTGTTGATGTGGCTACTGATTGAACCATTTACAGGGTGCCAGGTGACCCACGAAATCATGGCACTTGGTTGAGGAGTCCTGCAGCCTAACTTAAGCAAATAATGTTTCTGTCAGATTTTGGACTAGAGAACATGTAGAGAATTACCCAGTTTGGTATGAGAGAAGAACGGCACATTCAAAGAAAGATAAATACTCTGTGGCCAAAAGGGAGTCAAGATACCAAGAGATGCCTTGATCTTCACAGCCTTCCTGACAGCAGACGATCCTTTAAAGGTGATCTAAAGAAATCCCTGTTTCTTGCAATCAAGAGAGGCTTCTAGTTCCTTGCTGCTCAGTGTAGTCCACAGACCAACGCATTGCCTTCAAGCATTGGAAGCTTCTTAGAAAATACAGTGTCTCAGGTTCCACCCCAGACCTGCTGAGAAGAAACTGCATTTCAGCAAGGTGCTCAGGGAATTTATATTCACCTTTAAGTTTGGGAAGCTTCATTGTAGTACACCTAGTGTAGCAGACTTCTGTTACTCCTCAACATTCATTCTCTTCCAAAATACAGTTGATCCTTGAACAACATGGGGTTAGGGGTGCCGATCTTCCGAGTAGGAAAAAATCTGCTAATAATTTATGGTTGGCCCTTTCTATATATATGGTTCCTCCACATATGCGGTTCCTCTTGTGCCTCCACATCCGTGAATTCGACCAAACATGGATCCTGTTGTATGGTAGTATCTACTATTGAAGAAAAAAATGCTGAAACAAGTGGACCCATGCAATTCAAAGATGTGTTGCTCCGGGGCCCACTGTAATAGAATCTTAGTTGGTCATACTGGCGAGTCCTCAGCTCCACATTTACCTAGCTCCCTTACAGCTAGGTGAGACTACATTCTGGCCACTGGGATGACTGGAAGAGTGATGGGAGCCACTCCCAAGTCTTGCCTTTACAATAGCTTGGTCTTCCCTCTGGCTGTGAGATGGGAAGAATTATGGCAACCGCTTTGGACCCACAAGCGGAAGTCAGAAGTTGTGGGTGTCAGAGTCAACTACAGCACACAGCTGCCCCCCAACTTCTGGACGGTTGAGAGAGAAACAAACGCCTTTTTTATTCCAATCATTGTAAATGGGGGTGCCTTTAGCTCAGCAGCTTACCATGTACACTTACCCATAGACTAGAATTAACGGAGCTAGTTGAGCAAGTCGGCATTCTCTATAGAATTAAACGTTTAACTTGTCAATAGTGCCAGGCACAGCACTCCAATCTCTCTGCTTTCACTGCCTACATTGAAATGGGCATGAAATAATTAAAAAGCAAACCCCTAGTGGCGGTAGAAATGTAGCACAAAAATTAACCATAGAATACTTATTTTTTGGTTACGGGGCAAAGATGCTCTGATATTAGTACTCACCCAGATGTCGTTTCTTTCCTACAAAAAGCTGGGATTGTCAATAAATCCCCATCCAGCTGAGATTAGCTGAGTTTTCAGGCCATTGTAGGAGCCTGGTTATGGAGAATACACATTACAGAAACAGCCCACCTCCTGAATTTACATAAATCCCCAACTTGGCAAATTGGAACAGAAATAAAACCAAACAATTCCATTTGATGATGTTTATTTTTTAAAATATGAACTTCCAGTAATGTTAATTAGTCAGAGGCTTCTCAGTAATTCATGGCTCTACTGTGTTACAAGGAAACAACCAAATCCGTGTGGGATTTGGAGCATTTTGAGACACAGAATTGCTGAATTACTTGGAATCAGGATGACAAAACAAAAACTCATACCAAACCAGGCATGGAGTCATTTTCTTAATCATTCTTGGCTAAAAGTTTTATGAATGCTGTAGTGGAGAGGAGCAAGAGGTAAAATACCAGATACAAACTCTAATTTTTATACATCTTGATTGTATCGTGTGGAGTTTGCATGTTTGTGTTTAAGGACACTATGCAGAATGGGAAGACCCATCAAATAGCACCCCTTACTGAGTGGGGCCTAAGCAAACCTCAGTTCTGTGTGCTTGGGACACATAACTCACTTGTCTCTACTGGAAATGCCCACCAAAAATGGAGCCAGAGAATGCTAAAAAGGAAATGGTAACTGTAGTTTGTCCCCTTTCCTGGATCCTTTCTGAGGCCAAATTGTCTCCACTAAACTCCCCATGAAATACCTTAATCCCCCTAAAATAGTTGCCCTTCATTTCTATAATCTATTCTCTGCTGTGTCATCTTCCAATTTAAATTTTCTCATTCTTTTTCATTGTCCAATTTTCTTTAATAGTGCACTGAAGCCATAAGGGGAGTGGGGGAATAACACATCCTTCCCACTCTAGAAGGTCATTTTATTGCCTTTCTTAAGGTTCCCAGGTATGAAGATGAGATTTGTTTATGGTTAAAACAGACTGAAAGTTATTTTTAATTCTTATTACTCAACACCCTTGTCTAAAATGAGACTCAGTCATTTATGATTACTTGTATCTCTAATTCGAGGGCAATTTTTATCCTGCCTTTTGAGCTGATGGCTAAGGTACGACAACAATAACAACTGACCCCTGTATCATACTTCACAGTTTATTAAAAGCTTTTTATGTATCTTCTCTTTGGATCCTCACAACCATCCTGTGAGACAAGTAGGGTTATTAAGTCTTTTTCACAGATGCGTATATTGAGCCCTCAGATAGGTAATTTACCTGAGGCACAAAGCTAGAAACTCAGACTGAGGTGGTTTTGTCTCAATCCCAAGCTCTTTCCATTCTCCTGCTTCATGTGATCGTGATTATTCCAGCATGACCACCATCTTCAAGGTAGTCATTGATTCCTGAGTCCTTTCTACATTCCTGACTTAGAGGGCTAAGTACACCATCTCGTTTAATTTCCATAATAGCACGTACGGTCCTTTATCAATTAGGAAAGCTTTGAGCTTCCAGCAGCACAAGAGCTCACTAGCAGTGGCTTAAGCAAACAGGGAAGTGTTCTCACATGGAAGTCCAGAAGGAGGAGAGTACGAGCATTGTTTTGGTAACTCATTAGTCCCAGGGCTCTAGATGGAGTCTCTTGCTCTTCCATTCATGATTGTATAACGACCACAAGAGCCTAGAGCACTCTGTCATCACATGATTGCCTCCAAAATCCGAAATCAGGAACCAGGACAAAACTTTTCTCCTCCTGAATTTCCCCTTATCAAGGAAGCTCCCAGCTGACTTTCTTCATCTCATTGGTCAACCATGCTTATCCCTAGGCCAGACACTGGGCCTATTTTCCTTGAGATCAAGGAATCTCTGCCCAGGAACTAAACAAAACTTGGGTTCCATTCACAGCCTGCCCTGCAGAAGCTGGAATATAGCCCGCACTCTGTACAGCCAACACGTCAAGCTGTGTGACCCAGCTGTGTCAGTCCAGAGGTAGGGGACCCCTTTGCAGTTTGCCTATTGGGTTGCATTTTCATAAATTACTGGAAGGCCCAGTGCCAGTTAAAAGTGGCCCTGGCATATTAATGAGGAAGACGGTAGTGGAATTTTTGCATTTAGTGGGCATGCAAAGGAATCTGTCACTGGAAGTTATTAATCACTCCATTTTAAAGATGAGAAAACCAAGGCATGGGGAAATTAAATTATTTGCCAAGTATATACAGCTGCTAACTCACAAAGTGGAACTTGAAAATGAGTTTTGCCTGACTCTGAAGCCCAGATTCCCATCACTGGTATAACTGCTTTTCTTAAATAAAGCCTAATATTAGCCCTGCAAATTGACATAGAATTGTAGTCCTTAAAGCTACATAAAACTGATTCCTGAAGGAACTAGACTCCTGATTAATAAAAAATGGAAAACTGATCAAACTGCTAAAAGTCACTTTTAGGGACTTCCAAGGTGTCATTAGTTATAATTAGGGCCAAGGACACTGAACACTGTGTATACTGGATTGGTAAAAATTCTTAGAGGCTTTTGGCCTTTACTGACTTGCTAGAATCATCCTTTCAGAAGAATTAGAGATTCCAATTCTAGTTGCCAAATCTACAAACAATCTCCTTTGTGACAATCCGTATTCACCTACCTCCATTTTTTCCTCAGGCTAATAATTTATGTCAGTTGGAGCTCAGTGTTTTATGAACCAAGGGTGAAATTATTAAATTTTATTGTTTGTGATTCCTTCCTTAAGTTATATTCCTATAATTGCAAACTAACTGCATTCCCCAACCTCTATTTTGAATTTATTACTAGCCTTCTCACTGCCTTTTTAGATCTCAGAAGTAAACTTCAAATATTTACAAATCTCAATTTCATGTTTTTCCTTTCATAAATCTGTGGGCAAATTCGGTGCTGGAGATAGAGAGTAATAAATATGGATATTTATGTATTGTGCCAGCAGGCGCTGCACAAACTTTCCCGTGTAGCTTGGTCAATGAGCTTCAGTCTTGACCTGTAACATTGGTTCTAGTCTAATCCTGAGGCTCATATTAACAGAATCATTATAAAACATCTGGTGACTTGTATATACAAAAACCCTTCCCTCATTCCTTCAGTCATAATTTGTAATCAGACAAGTTTAGTGGGTACATATGTTCTCCATGTTGGCAGAAGAAAGGGAATCAAGGGCATTTACACCGTTTACTACAGTTACCTTTTAAGACAGGGACGTAATGATGACCCATCCTAGTTTTAAGGTTATGACCAAACTTGCAAGTGCTATAAAAAGCTATTATTTTTGAAGATCTCTTATTCCAAGTATATTTAATGTGCTTAGAGAAGTGAAATATAGAAGTTCTAGAAGAAAACACAGTGGAATTAAAAAACAATTGTATAGTGGAGAAGGTTTTACTATACATGACAAGAATGCAGAAGCCATAAATAAAAGCCTGCTAAATTTTGCTACATAAAAATTTAATATTTATATGACAACAGCACCCAAAACAAAGTCAAAGACAAATGACAAACTGAGGAAAAATATATGCATCCCATAGAGCAAAGGGCTATTTTTTTAATATGCAAGAAGATCTTATAAATGAATACAAACAGGTGAATAACTCAATTATAAAAGCAGATAAAGAACATGAATAGGAAACTTACTAAAAACAAATAAAAATGGTGAAAAGAGAATGAAAGAAAACAGGCTTAACATTATTAATTCAAGAAATGAGGATATAAACAATAAGATTTTTTTTTTAAACATCAGATTGGCAAAAATTAGGAATTTGTGATAATACCCAGTGTTGGCAAGGGTGTGATCAATAGGCCCTTTCTTGCATTGTTGGTGGGAGGATAAATTAGTGAAGCTATTTAAAGGGCAATTTGGTGGAATTTAGAAAAATGAAAAATATACTATTACCCTTTGACTTGGCAACTCCTTTTTAAAAATAACCTACTTTTCTTGCCCTGTGTACAAATATATGTGTGTATGAATGCTCATTTCAGCATTGTTTGTACTTTCAAAAAGCTTTAAACAACTTTCCTGTCCATCAGTAAGGCATTGGTTAAATAGTGATGGAACATTCCTACATAGAAAGTAGGAAAATTTTTGAAGCCTAAATAGTTCTGTATGTCCAAGACTAGAGGGAATTCTCTTTAATCATCACGTGCATATTCTTGTAGTAACAAGATTGTGAAGTAAAGCAAAAATCATTATAACATGAAAATATTTACTAAATAACTGGTCACTCAAATATCTTTCCTTGCTATCTCTGCCCATCAAATGATGAGAACAGCTCAGACCCTACCCACATCAAGTGTTGATCTGATAGTCTTAGACTAATCAACAAAAGAAGAAAAAAACAATAATTAACTGAGATCCTTGGGAAAACTGATAAAACCCAGAAATAGCTTTGTACAGACGACTGTCCTTAAGATAATGCCGTGAAAATTAAATATGAGTGGAAGGATATTATATTAAACTATCATACAATTTGAGGGGGAAAAGGACCCATCCCCTCACTTCTAGCCATGAACACTTGATTTATTTTCTCCTTCTAAGAAATACCACAAGGTTGCAATTATAATCTAATTTAATTTTTTAAATGAGAAATAAATTTTCATGATTTTTAGGCTTTTTTAAAGATTAAGTCCGAATCTAATTCTCACTGTTGACTATTATATTTTAGCCTCAGTTTTAGGAGACCTTTTTGCAACTCTGGTTATACTGATACAACCTCCTGTATATTGTTAAATGAACAGAATAGATTGCCAAATTGTCTTCTCCTGCTTGGGTAAAAATTATATACATATATAAGCATATATATAGATACACATATATATGCATATATACATATACACACATATGTATACATATACTTGTATATACATAGAGCATTCCCGGCAAGACACACAAGAAACTGGTGATAGTAGCACCTCTTAAGCAAGAAACATGGGGGATTGCATGACAGAGAAGGAGACATTTACAGTTTTCTATGATTTCTTTGCACAATTTTTGTGTGAGCATATATTAATTTATCATTAAAAAAATCTAGCTAACAATTAATTAAAAGCATGATCAAAATGTAAGTCAGGGGCTTCCCTGGTGGCGCAGTGGTTGAGAATCTCCCTGCCAATGCAGGGGACACGGGTTCGAGCCCTGGTCTGGGAAGATCCCACATGCCACGGAGCAACTGGGCCCGTGAGCCACAACTACTGAGCCTGCGCGTCTGGAGCTTATGCTCTGCAACAAGAGAGGCTGCGATGGTGAGAGGCCCGCGCACCGCGATGAAGAATGGCCCCCGCTTGCCGCAGCTAGAGAAAGCCCTCGCACAGAAACGAAGACCCAACACAGCCAAAAATAAATAAATAAATAAATTTATTAAAAAAAAAAAATGCAAGTCAGAACTAATTCTATCAACAGGCGTTTTCAATTATTGTTGAAGATTATCTTATATTGAATAGGAATTCACACAGGGTGAATAAGAAAGCAAATATTTCACCAAAACAATCCTGTAGCTTTAATAAAAACTCCCCCGATTGTCAGGATAGAGCCAATCATTCACACAAAATGTCCCACAGCCATGGTTAAATTTATGAAGGGATCTATACCCCTGTAATTTTTTCTATAGTATTTATTTCCTGCATCTCATAAATTAGTCATCTAAAACTTCCCAGTTTGAAAATGACCCCCTCCCACAGTAAATTAGGTCTGTTTTTGAGTTCCCCAAGCTCTTTCTGGAGATGTAAGCTGTGTCTGCACAGCCCTTAGGGTCAAGAACAGACACTACACTTGTTCTTGGAGGACCTTTGCCCTCTTAGAAATCATGTTACTCACACACTTTCCCTTTTCTCTCTCTTTCCTTACCTCCCTCACTCCTGTCCTCCTCCTAGCGGATGTACAGTTCGTCATCACCGGCCTTGCCAGCCCTCCCAGCGCCTGGGTTCCTGAGCAGTCCTGAACCTGGGCTGCCTTTGTGAACTGCTCCAGGTCATGTGTTTAGAGAGCTGCCTTTGTTCCCCATCCAATTAGCTTTGTTAATTGCTAGGATAGATCATCTTTATTGAATGCTTACTATGTACTAGGCATGACACTGAGCACATTTGTCAAGATGGGCTCTCAAAAATCATTCCCATTTTACAGACGAGGAAGCTACCAAAATATGATTCTGATCCAGGACGATGGGGAATAACTGCAACTAGTCAAAAAGCACCCAATGTTTAATTAGTCCATCCGCAAATTTTGTCTAGAATCCAACCATTTCTCTCATTACCTCCCCTGCTGCCACACTGGTCCCTGCCACCATCATCTCTCGCCTCCAACTGGCCATTCTTGTTCCCTTGCCTGCTTCTTTAAAATCTTTAAATGTGAGCCAGGGTTTACGGCTTCTCTGCTTCCCATCTTACCCTAAGGAGAAACAAAGTGCTTACAATGGCCTAAAAGGCCCGACCTGACTCTCTCTACCTCTCTGAAAGCATCTACTACTATTTGTCCCTTAGTATACTTTGCTCCACCCACACTACTTTTACAACTCCCGATTTATGAATTTCAAAAAATATATTAATTCCACTTCTGTGATAAGCCCAAATAACTTTAGTTTTGAAACACGTTGGAAACCAATGTTGCACTGTGAATTTGTTTATTGTCTCTCTAGCCCCAACTAGAATGTAAACTCTGCAAGGTCAGAAACTATCTGCTTTATTTGCTACTGTTTCTGGTGACTAGAACAGTGACTGACACATAGTATGTTTTGAAGTATTTGTGGATTTATGAGTGAATAAGTGGGAAAAAACACATGCTTTGGAATCAGATAGAAATGGGTTCAGGGACTTCCCTGGTGGTCCAGTGGTTAAGACTCCACGCTCCCAATGCAGGGGGCCCGGGTTTGATCCCTGTCAGGGAAATAGATCCCACATGCCGCAACTAAAAGATCCCGCATGTCACAACTTAAGATCCCGCAAGCCGCCAAGGGCAAACTGGTGTTCACTGAAATCATTCAATAAATGTTTCTTGAGCATCTACTATGGTGCATACTATGGTATACAAAGATGAATGAGTTATTATGCATACCCTCAAGGAACTCATTTCAATATAATGGCTCATTTATTAAACCAAGAATAATAAGACTTGGCAGAATGAAAAGTTCTCCTCATAGAGTATGAAAATGTTAATCCTGCATTGATCACTATTTTCCCTTACACCTGTGAAAATTATTACCTTAATATTCTTAGCTTTTATATTTTTCAATTATGCCTTAAATATATAGCCAAACATTTGGATAAACACAGCAATCTATATCCATTCAGATTCAATTAGTATCATTAAATTTTCAGGGTTTCTTTTTTCTTCCTAGTAATATCATATTAAATTTGTAGTTTTTAAAACAAACTTTATAAAGATAGCATGAAAAAGTTTATTTTTAGGACTGTTGATTTTTTTAGTTTACAATGTTGTGTTTAATTTTTGCTGTACAGCAAACTGACTCAGTTATACATATATGTATCCTTTTTCATATTCTTTTCCATTATGGTTTATCACAGGATATTGAATATAGTTCCCTGTGTTATTCAGTAGGACCTTGTTGTAAGTCTGTTGATTTTTAATGAACAAACGATGAAGGGTATGTTTTTAAGTGGGATGGATTAAAAACAAATTTTATCCATTTGAAAAAACGTTCATTTTTAATTTACCACTGTGTTTTCATTAAATAGGGAATCATGGATCTGCAGTTCAGAAAAGTGAATATCAATGAAATATAGCACACACAACAGTTGAATGGTCCCTAAATTGTTATTACTATCATTTCAATTATTTATGCAGTAAACTGTATAATATAACAATAATATTAAAAGATAAATACAGACCTTAGCTCCCTGATGTGCTTACTTCTTCCTCCAGATCATATTTACAATTAACCAGAAGCTGGAATTCCAAGTCTTATAGAGAAATATTTCACTCGCTTTTGAATCATACCACCTCCTTCTCTGAGTCTCCCTACTGTACGCTACATCTGATGAAATATTTATTTGAACAAACAAAATGCATATGTACAAATAAATACAAATGTCAGGAGCTGACACACAAATGCAAACACATGTCTTTACCCATGCCTTCCATTTGACAGCATGACAGGCTAAAGAGCATTTTGAATGGAAGCTATGCATAAAGCTCTAAAACAAAGGACCAGACAAAAGCGCTGTAATCAGTTTAACGTCTTTAGAAAATCTGCTTTCCTCTAAAAGTGTGATTCTTTGATGACTTGTAGTGGCAGGACAGGTAAAGAAGGAATGGATGCTTGGAAGCCATGAATGGCAAGAGAGCAACTGAAAACGGCCGCCCTCCAGCCCCATCACCTGACCCCATTACTTGATTGTGGAAGAATTAAGGGCAAGTTTCTGAATCTTCCTGCATCCGGATGCCAGGAAACCAATCATCGCCCTCCCATTTTGTTGGGCCATTAACAGAGCCTCAAACTCTATCTCTGTCCAAACGAAGCACAAAGAAAATAATTTTTCATCTGAAGAATCATCTTAAGATCCCCAAATGGAAAGTAAGGGGAGCAGTAAACGTCTTAAACTCCAGTTTGGTAGCTCTAACACAGAGCATTAAGGTAAGATGGTTATTTACGGCAGAAGAAGGGAGCGAGAAGAATTCCATTCCCAAGTGAGAGATGGATGGACAAAGAGAAGATGGGAGACCGGTTGCCTCACCCCCTGCACCATTCAAACAAGTAGGGAAATCATTTTAATCAAGAACCAGGTGCCACAAATACTCAAAGGCAAAGCCTTCACTTTTAACGCAGTCACCCAGATAATGGCAAGCAGAGCGTACATTTTTTCCCTCCGCAAACAGAAGATGATTGCCTCAGAATGCCCCTTAACGCTGCCTGTAAGATCTTCTCTGGGGCTATCCGAAGCCTACGCCCTTCTGCCCATTCTGCCCTCAGCCCCTCAACCGCCTTTTCTCTCCCGCTCGGGCGCTCAGGGCTTTCCCCGGGGCTTCCGGCGGGGGAGGATGTGACTTCCGGCTCCCTGCCTGACTGGAACTGGGGGTTCGCTTCGCGGGCGGATCCTCTGCTCTCCTGTTTTATTTTCCTTCCCTCGAATTGGAAGCAGAAAGTAGAGTAAGGAAAAAAGTTCTCTTTCAGGGCGCTCTTCGTCCTGCTTCCCTTGGGAAGGGGGTAACGGGTCTGTTTCTTGCTGTGCCTCAGGGCTTGTGGGAGCCTAGTTCCCCGACCAGGGGTCCAACCCGGGCCCTCGGCAGTGAGAGCGCAGAACGCCAACCACTGGACCGCCGGCGAGTTCCCCACAGGTGAGGCTCGGTGGCATTCTTCGGAGTTTCCAGGGCTTTCTCTGGAATGAATCCCTTCCCCGGCCTGGGAGGGAGCCTGACCGCCTCTTCTTGCCTGTGCCCCAGTCGGAATCTTTTCCAGTTCTCAGCCAGGCCAGCACTTTCCGCTGAACAGAGATCTAGACCCCAAGTGGGGGAAACCTGGGCTGTTTCTGAGGCAAATGACGGCCGTAATCATTTTCAGAGCCACCGTTTCCACCTGGGAAGGGACTTGAGGGGGGCAGCGCGGCGCTCCACGAATATTTATGACGGCGCAGAGCAGCTCGCTCTTTGCTGTGTGTGGCAGAAGGCGGCTGAAAGCTGCACCCCTGAGGTAACAAAGTAACCCCCGCCTGGGAGGGGGGGAGGGCAGGGGTGCAGAGGGGGGGACGCAGAGAGGGGAGGCGGCACGTTCCCGCCCGCCCGGCTTTCCCGGGAGGAGCGGCCGCGAAGCCCGCTCCCTCAGACTCCATCTCCTAGGAAGCTGGGGAAGAAGAGGTGTCCCCTGTCACCCGGTGTTGGTGTTGGGGGGAAGGCTCATCAGGGGGATCTAAGAACACACTCTCAAACCCTCGGCTGTTAGTACTGCCCAGCTCCAGACTTTCTCCGCTTTAGATAACGCCTTCTCTCGTAATCCAGGGCCACGCATCTCTAGGCGGGAAACTGGCCGCCATAACCTGCCACTCCCCAGCGTGGTGATGATGAGCCCTCCACTGGGCCCCTTTACTTGGCAGGGTGAGAGTTGTTACAGAACCCAGGAGGGAGAATGGCTTTTTATACTATTGCTGCAGACCCACGTGGTATTGGATTAATCACATTGCTCCCGAGGAGTGAGGCATGTGCTGGGAGAACTATGGGGCTGAGAAGCTGGAACTCCTAGGTCCTAATCCCACTGACCGGGATCCTGGAACCCCTCCTTTCTCCAACCCCAGTGGTTCCCAGACTTTTTTGGAAAAGTACGCAATCCTTTTTGTAAAGGTAGTGTTCTCAGGAATTTTAAGATACGAACAAATCAAAGCAGGGCTGTGGCAGTTGAAGGGACTGGGGGACATGGAGCCCTGGAGCCCCACCCCTTCCTGTCAGAGGAGGAGCAAGAGAGGGAACAGCCGCCCTAGGTGCCTCTGCGAGATCCTGGGGGGTCTTCAGAACAATTTGAAAATCAATGAACTAGATGACCTCTAAGATACCTTTCAGTTTTCTGATCTCATCATTTAAAATGTCTTCCTTCTAAAGTGCCAGGATTGATTACTGGTGTATTTAGGAGTAGAAGGGGAATGGAGGAAAAAGGGAAGAGAGGGCCATCCTTGTCGATTTGGGTCTTACAGGGCAGGAGTCCCAGACTGGAAGAATGTCAGAGGTTTCAGCCGTGTTCATCATGCTGGGTCACTGTTTGTTTTGGCCTTTTTCATCTGTGTGCAGCAGCAGGGTGAATGAACGTGCTTCATTTCCTCAGCAGCAGGACTGGGTCCCCCTGTCCCCTCCCCCCGGTGAGCGAGTAGTGTGTCATGGTGTTGCCAGGGACAGGCTGACAGTAGTACCAAATTAGGGAAAGGGCCGACTGAGGATTCCTGGCCAAACTGCATCCCCGATGCTCAGCCAGCAAAATCAGTGGAAGTGTGTGTAATCCTGTATAGATGAGGATGGTATGTGCTCGGCCAGCAACGCAGGAAAAAGGATAATCAAGCGGGACAGGGTCTTTAATAAGTGTAAAACTAAACATCATCAAAATGCTGCAATACAATACCAGGGGCTGGAAATGGTTAGGGTTGTGATTACAAAAAGGGCATCAGTATAGGATGTCATTTCTCGCAAAGATCCAAGAAAACGTCTAGCATTCGTTTTTATAAACAAAGCCATAGCACACTGGAGTAATTTCTATTTCAAACATATAGTCATACCACCTTTATTTAGAACACAGGCGAGGGGATTGGAATGGTATATAAATCTGAGACAAGACTCCGTATTGTAAGTTACTCCGCAAAAGAGAAAAGCGCAAGGCCCATTCTAAACAAATACAGGGCTATTCAGCTCCGAAGCATTGTTAATCTTCTCATTAAAAGGCAGAGTCGTTATGTTCCAAATCCTTCTTCCAAAGATCAAATCCAGATTTTCCAGCTCATGAAACAATGGAGTCATTTCTACAAAAACCAGAAGAGAGATAGATGCTAGACAAATATTGCAGACCAGATCATTATAGTTATAGAGACCATGTCTATGTCTGTGTTTGCACACAGACGTAGACATGCACTCTCTACAAGGAAAGTATTAGAAGCAAAGTGATATACCAGCCTATGAATAGAAGACAACATGAATCAAATATCTTCTCTAGCGCCAACCACTTCTGCTGCTACTGCAACACAGCAGAGCTTTGTGTGTATGTGTGTGTGTGTCTCCTTTCCATTCCTGGCATTGGTTTAAGAACTACAGTTGTGGCTTGTGACTGTGCCCCAGCATGCCAATCTAGGGTGTTGCTGTTTAGAGTAGTTAGCTTATTGGGAACAAAAGGTATTTGATCTTCTCTCCTCTCCTGAAGCTCAAACTACCTAAATGTAATGTTGGCTTGGCTTTGTGGTGAGAAACAGGCTGAACAGTTGGAAATATCAGCCGAGCTTAAAATCTATGGGTGCCAGTTCATTGTTGGCGACCACACTTTCCCTTGGAGCAAAAATTTTACAGACAAGAATAAGCCTACATTTCCAGATGCATGTTCCCTTTGAAGGAGTTCCCTGAGGGTGGAAGGAGTGGGAAAGAATATGAAGGGGAGGCCTGTGTTATAAACACTCATGGCCTGCCCTCTTTTTCTGTTTCTTCCCCTGAGCGTGTGAACCCAGGAGTAGCGGGAATGAAATGGTTCTACTCACAGAATCATGTGAGGTGGTCAGAGGCAGAAGGGAAGTTCATTGCCAATGTATACTTTTTGGCACCGGCAAATGCTTTTTGATGAAGTTCTAAGTACTAGGCCTACAAATCCCCTGGCTTTTTTGAATGGTGTCAGAGCCTCTCTCACATGTGCTGATGAAAACTATATTGAACCAAAAATCCTTGAGCATTTCCTGTGCCTTTGGGGCTCAGTCCATTAGTGGAAGGAATGTGGAATTTAAAGGGAGAAATTCGCTTCGCTGCTGACCTCTGGGAGAACAGAATGGTACATGAATGAAGTGTTTCATTGATCTAGCACCTATCTGGGGAGAACAAGGGAACTTATAGACTATCATCAATCAGTATGCAACATATAATTTCCTTGAGGTACATCAGCTTCAGGTGACCTAAGTAGGGAAAGGTGAGTTGCCCTAGGTTCAATGGCAAACTAGTCACAAGAAGTAAGTGTATATTTCTTTGTAAATGGTATAAGAGTCTATAATGCTGATCTTAAACATTAAGGCCTTGCCTGTAACTATTGAGAATCAGATATGGGACTGATGGAGTAAATCTGTGGACCAATTTCCCATCAGAGAAACTTGGCCAGTAGTGGCACTAAGGCCCCACAAACATTCATCCAATCAGCATTTAATCCAAAACCCCCCCACTATGCTTCCTCTGCAAATGTGGCTTCAGAATAATTCCCCTCAACCCTTTTCTTTCCAACCAGCTTTCTGTTCCTTTCTGTATAGACATTCTGGCATCCAAACTGATCTTGCCCTTTTTGGGAAAAATGATGCAGTGTCATCAAACTGGAGTGGAAAAGAGATGGATTTTTGTTATTATTGTACAGGTCAGGGTCCTGACAGGAAACAGGTGGCATACTGAACTTGGTAATTTGAGGAAAGGTTAATACAGGGAACGCTTACAAAGGTGTTGGCAGGTTGTAAGGAAACTGCAAGAAATAGTGCAGAATCTCAGGGCTGTTGACAACTGGGTGAGCACCTCTAGCCTGAGCAGGTGAGGGGAAGGAGTAGCTGCTAGAACCAGAAGGGAAATAATTGTGCAAAGAGGACTGTGGGTAAAAGGAGATGCAAAGCTTCAGGGAAAAGCACAGTGAGCCTTTGGGTGACTCCAAGGGAATCATGCAGGAAAGAAGTGATGAGAATGAATACAGCAGCCTCACTCTCCTCCTTCCATCTCACCTCCTACTGGTGCTTCTCATTGGCCAAACCCAATGGGAAACCAGTGGTAAATTTAGACCAATGACACAGTCCTTATAGGTTAGCCTCCAAGGCTTAGGGCAGGGTAGAGAGGATGGAAAGTGAATGTGGAGGGGCAAATGAGTGCTATCGAGCATGGTTAGGCCTGAATTCAAATCCATGCCTATCGATGAACTGTTCATCTTGGGCACGTTATTTAATCTATATTAGCCCTCACTCTGGGGAGACAGTTACTAACAAATCATTTCTGTTCCACAGCCCCAGAACCCATTTCAACTCCAGTAAAAGGAAATTGTTAATGTTATAATTTTTCATAACTGGGATGACTTTAAATGACTTTCATATTTACACTACTTACCAAAACGTTCTAACTCAGTAATGTACATTTATATTACACTTTAATGCTTATTTCTTAGTTGTTATTTACTGTGACAACAAAATTTTTAGCAGTTTTATTGAGATACAATTGACCTGCAATAAACTGCACGTGCTTAAAATATATAATACGTTAAGATTTGGCATATGTAGACACCCATGATACCATCACAGCATTAAGATAATAAACATATCTCCCACCCCTAGAAGTTTCCTCATGCGTCATTATGGTCTCTCTCTCCCCCTCTTCCTCATGCCCCCTTCACCATCCATTGATAAGCTTTCTATCACTGTACACTAGATTGCATTTATTAGATTTTTATATAGATATTTAAAAATCTGGTTTCTTTTACTCAAAATAATTACTGGTGATTTATCCATTTTGTAGCATGTATTGATATTTTATTACTTTATAATGCTAAGTAGTATTCCATTCTATAAATATACCACAGTTTATCCATTTGTTTATCCATCCAGATGTTGATGGACATTTGGGTTTTTTTCAGTTTTGAATGTTATGAATAAAGTTACTCTGAACATTCATTGGGATATATGCTTTCATACTTCTTGGGTAAGCAGAATGGCTGGATCGTATGGTAAGTGTATGTTAATTTTTTGGGAAACTGCCAAATTGTTTTCCAAAGTAGTTGCATCATTTTACATTTCCAACAGTAGTATATTAGAATTCCAATTCTACAATGGCAGTTCCTCAAAAAATTAAAAATAGAATTACTGTATGATGCAGTAATCCACTTCTGGGTACACACCCAAAACTCAAAACTCAGGGACTCAAGAGATATTTGCACACCTATGTTCATAGCAGCATTATTTTCAATAGCCGAAAGGCAGAAACAAACCAGGTGTCCACTGATGAGTGAATGGACAAACAAAATGTGGTATACACATAGCATGGATTATTATCCAGCCTTAAAAAAGAAGGAAACTCTGTCACATGCTACAATATGGATGAATCTTTTTATTGAGGTATAGTTGATGTATAATATTATATAATTTTTAGGTGTACAACATGGTGATTCACAATTTTTAAAGTCTATATTCCATTTATAGTTATTATAAAATATTGGCTATTCCCTGTGTTGTATAATATATCCTTGTAGCTTATTTATTTTATATATAGTAGTTTGTACCTCTTAATCCCCTACCGTATCTTGCCCCTCCCCCTTCCCTCTCCCCACTGGTAACCACTAGTTTGTTCTCTGTATCTATGAGTCTGTTTCTTTTTCGTCATATTTACTAGTTTTATTTTTTAAATTCCACATGTAAATGATATACAGTATTTGTCTTTCTGTGTCTGACTTATTTCACTTAGCATAATGCCCTCCAAGTCCATCCATGTTGTTGCAAATGGCAAAATTTCATTCTTTGTTATGTCTGAGTAGTATTCCATTGTGTATGTATATATATACCACTTCTTCGTCATATAGATGAATCTTGAGTCCATTATGCTACGTGAAATAAGGCAGTCACAAAAAGACAAATACTATATGATTCCATGTATATAGTACATTGAGTAGTCAAATTCATAGGGACAGAAAGTAGGATGATAGTTGTCAGAGACTGGGAGGAGGGAGGAATGGGGAGTTTAATGCATGTGGAGTTTCAGCTGTGCAACATGAATTGTACACTTAAAAATGATCAAGATGGTAAATTTTATGTTATGTATATTTTAACCACAATAAAAATAGAATAATATAAAATAAAAATTTTAAAAATTGGAGAGAAAATGAGTAGCCATACTTATAAGAGGAAAACCAAGCATCACTGAAGCCAAGGACTTAATCCCTGATGTCAGTTGGTGGCATTTGGGTTGAAACTTCATATTTCAACTAACTTCAGGTTGCTCAACATAAGTGCACATACCCACAAGGGTTAAGGGTGTACCAAGAATATTAAGGAAAAAACAAACAGAAGTCAACCAGTAAGACTTATGGAGTATTCTAAAAAGTAACACAAAATAATAATGTCCAAATGTCAATATAATGCAGTAACAGAGATGAAAAACAAAAAACAAGCCCTGACTACTTCAACTTTGACTACTGCTCTTCCCTTGGTGTGTTTTACCCAGTCTTGAACTTCCATTTATCACTATATGTTATCAGTGTAGACTGTACTATCAGTTCCCTCTTCTCACTCTACTATGCTTCCGTGGCAAAGACCTTGTCTCCCACCAAAACCAAACCTCTCTGTCTCTCTCTCTCACATAGACACACACACACACACACATTCTATTCCTGGCAGTTCCCCAACATTACTAGCAGTTTCACGGTTCCTTTGCAAATACTATTCCCTTCATCAAAAATACTCTTCCCCAATCTTTCCCATGATGATCCAGCTGATCCTTCTACACTCAGCTGAAACATCTCCTCTTCTGTGAAGGGTATCTTTCGGTCATATAACTAATTGAATAAGAAGCTGTAGTTCTGTAAAGCACTTACAGAATAATTATTTTTTTGAAGTATATAATTTCGATATGCTCTTGCATTTGTGGAATTTAAAGAGTAAAAGATACAAAAAAGCACAATTTTAACATATTTCTCCAACACAGTATATACTTTTTAGGAGATTTTTTAAAGATTCTTCTCAGAAGAAAATAAGCTGTCATCTGAAATCATTGTCCCTCAGTAATGTAGACAAATCCATGTACAGTGAAAAAGGTCACTTAAAAACCTGCTAATAGCTTACACAAAACATGAGAATTAATTGACGAAACCCTGTTAACAGATTAGAGCTATTTAAAAGGATAATGTTTGGACACTAGAAAATCAGATATGCATTCTAGAACACAATGAAACTCCCATGAAGATAAACAGAAAGTCAGAAGAGCCAAGTACTAATAATGTAGAAAATATAATACTAGCTTGAATCCATTTTTTTGAACACCTCATATTCAATATCAGTCTTCTGAAGTATTTGATTTGGCTTAATACTAGCCTAGAAGAAGAAAAAATTTTCAATGGCCAGATTTGGAAGATGGGGTAGGGAGAACGCGGCTAAATAAAGGTACAGGAGGTATTTTGTTACTTTGTTCCTAATATGTTCTCATTAAAGAGTTGTTGAGGGATTTCTCTGGTGGTCCAGTGGGTAAGACTCCACGCTCCCAATGCAGGGGCCCTGGGTTCAATCCCTGGTCAGGGAACTAGATCTCGCATGCATGCCGCAACTAAGAGTTCGTGTGCTGCAGCTAAGAAGCCCACATGCTGCAACTAAGACCCGACACAGCCAAAATAAATAAATAAATTTTTTAAAAAAGGTTGTTAAATTTCTTCTTGCCGCTGTGCCTTACCCCAGATTTAGCTGGTATATCCCCAGGTGTGACTAAATTAGAGCACTCTTCCTTGGGTGTGGTTTTCTTTCTCTGGATGAACTTCAAAAGGAGGAGGCGGTATGAGCCTAGGGTTGAATCTTTACATAACCATGACACTTTGGAACAAAGAGACTCACCACTTTAAGCAGCTACAACTTCTAGAAGAATAAGAAGTAGCAGTTAATGTTATTTAAGAAGTGGTTAGCAAAAGAATTGATGACAGTGTTTTGGGAATCCTGCCTGAGTATTTAGGATACTGTTATTTAGAAGACATTGCAAATCACAGGAGCTTTTAAAGCCTTCAGGCACGACCCCAAATAAAACTGGTAGGCAACTCGCTGTCATCAATTGAACTACCATCAAGTGCCAGGGATTGTATATTTCTTATTTAATCCTCCACATTTCTGAAAGGTGGATACTATTTTTCTGTTTTTGTAGGAAAGCAAAGTAAGGCTCAAGAAACTTGGGTGAGTTACCCCAATTAGTGGCAGAAGGGTGACTTTAACCAAGCCTCTCTGGGTCTAGCGTTTTTCTGCTTCACCATGATGCCTCATCTTCCAAATGTTTGTTGAGGGTCCTGTGAATTTGTGTATCTTTTAAAGCTCCCGTGGTGATTGCAATGCTTAGTCGGGTTTGAGGACACTCATTTAACTAGGTATGAGGGTTTTACTGTGTTATCTTGCAAGGAATACAGTACAGTGTTTATATTTCAAAAGGCAAACATTGGGTATTAGTGATGTTTAACATAAAGGAGTTTATAACAATTAGTGAGTTTCACTCACTGCAGAGATATTCCTGGGGGACACCCAAAGGATCTTAAAGCAGTCCTCAGATTATACTACAAAGGCAGATTTCTCTATGACTTCCTGCCCTACTGTGCTTGTTTGTTCCAGTCTGTAGCTATGGCTTCTCAAACTTCATTTCTCAATCTACTATCAACTTGCTAAACTTCTGATAAATATTTCTTCCAAACAAAATATCTTAGTTCCTAGAAATTCCCTTCAGTCTTTAACTTATGAAAAGCATTAAAATCATGAGTCTTTTTTAAACTACATTTCTGAATGGGCATATTTTAAGTTTTTTGGTGGGAAGCTCTCCAGGTTTTCTCTTTATGCTTGGAGTTCAGAAAGTACAGCAGTTTGTGTCTAAGAATGTCTTCTAACAAATGTGTAGGTTGGAGCCAGGCCTGCCTTGGCAGTTGGAATTCTCTATTTTTTCAATTCAGGGAAATGATCTTTTAGTATTGTTTTAGATTATTTCTTCTCTTCTGTTTTCTTATTTTATTCTTTCTGGAACATCTTTTAAATGGATATAGAATCTCTGGAACTATTGTACTGTCTTTTTTTTTGGATCCAGTTTCACTGAGATATACTTGACATATAACATTGTATTAGTTTAAGGTGTACAGTATAATGATTTGATGTATGTATATATTGCAAAATGATTATCACAGTAAGTTTAGTCAAAATACATCACCTCGCACAGTTACAAAAATTTTTTTCTTGTGGTAAGAACTTTTAAGATCTACTCTCTTAGCAATTTTCAAATATACAACATAGTATTGCTAACTATAGTGACCATACTGTACATTATATCCCCAGAAATTGTTTATCTCATAACTAGAAGTTTGTAACTTTGACGACCTTCACCCATTCCCCCAACCCCCACCTCTGGAAAGCACCAATCTGTTCTCTGTTTCTATGAGTTTGGTTTATTTTAGACCCTACATAAAAGTAAAATCATACAGTTTTTGCCCTTCTCTGATTTATTTCACTTAATATAATGCCTCAAGGTCTACCCATGTTATAAATGTTTCCTTCGTTTTTATGGCTGAATAATACTCCATTGTATAGCTGATATATATATTCTCTATCCATTCATCTGTTGGTAGGTGCCTAGTTGTTCCCATGTCTTGGTGATTGTAAATAATGCTGCAATGAAAATGGAGGTGTAGCTGTCTCTCTGACATAACGATTTTGTTTTCTTCAGATATATACCCAGAAGTGCAATTGCTGGATCATATGGTAGTTCTATTTTTAATTTCTTGAGGAGCCTTCATACTGTTTTCCATAGTGGATGTCCCAATTTACATTCCCACCAAGAGTGCACAGGGTTCCCTCTTTTTTTACATCCTTGTCAACACTTATCTCTTGTCTTTTTATAATAGCCATTCTAACAGCTGTGATGCAATATCTCATTGTGGTTTGATTTGCATTTCCCTGTTGATTTCCCTGTTAATTAGTGATGTTGAACACCTTTTCATGTACCTGTTGGCCATCTGTATATATTCTTTGGAAAAGTGTCTGTTCAGGTCTTCTGCCCTTTTTTAAATAGGATTTGGCAGTGGGGGGGGGTGTTACTATTGTGTTATATGAATTCTTTATATATTTTGGATATTAACTCCTTATCAGATATATGATCTATAAACGTTTTCTCCTACTAGTCTGTCATTTGTCATTTCATTTTGTTGATGGTTTCCTTTGCTTTGCAGAAGCTATTTAGTTTGATGTGTTCCCACTTATTTTTGCTTTTGTTGCCTTTGCTTTTGATGTGAAATTCAAACAATCATTGCCAAAACCAATGTCAAGGAGATTACCCCCTATATTTTCTTCTAGGAGTTTTATGGTTTTAGGTCTCACATTCGTGTCTTAAATCCATTTTGAGGTGATTTTTATATATGGCATAAATGAGGGTCTAGTTCCATCCTTTTACATGTGGCTGTCCAGTTTGTCCTATACCACTTATTGAAGAGACTATCCTTTCCCCATTGTATATTCTTGGCTCCTGTGCTGTAGTAAACTGCTCAACCATTGTGCATGGTTTTATTTCTGGGCTCTCTATTCTGTTCCATTGGTCTATGTGTCTGTTTTTATGGCAGTACCATACTGTTTTGATTACTATAATACCTTTGTAATAGAGTTTGAAATCAAGAAGTGTGATGCCACCAGGTCTTCTTTTGATCTTCTTTCTCAAGATTGCCTTGTCTACTTGGGGTCTTTTGTGGTTTCATTCAAATTTTAGGATTGTTTGTCCTATTTATGAGAAAAATGCCATTGGAATTTTGATGGGGATTGCAATGAGCTTGCAGATCACTTTGGGTAGTGTGCACAGTTTAACAATGTTAATTCTTCTATTCCATGAACATAAAATATCTTTCCATTTATTTGTGTCTTCTTTAATTTCTCTTTCTCACTGTTGTTAGTGTATAGAAATGCAACTCATTTTTGTATATTGAGTTTGTATCCTGTAACTTTACTGAATCTATTTGTTAGTTCTTACAATCTTTTGGTGGAATCTTTAAGGTTTTCTATTTATAATATCATATCATCTGCAAATAGAGAAAGTTTTACTTCTTCCTTTCTGATTTAGATGTCTTTTTCCCCCTAATTGCTCTGGCTAGGATTTTGAGTACTATGTTGAACAAAAGTGGCAGATTTGGCATCCTTGTCATGTTCCTGATCTTAACGGAAATGCTTTCAGATTTCACTACTGAGTATGATGTTAGCTATGGGCTTGTCATGTGTGGCCTTTATTATGTTGAAGTATTTTCCTTCTATAACCACTTTGAGAGTTTTCATCATGAATGGATGTTGAACTTTGTCAAATGCTTTTTCTGCATCTATTGAGATAATCATATGATTTTTGTCTTCCATTTTGTTAATGTGGTGTAAAATGTTGATTTATTTGTGAATGTTGAACCATCTTTACATCTGGGAATAAATGCAACTTGATCATGTGGTGTATGATCCTTTTAATGTATTGTTGAATTTATTTTGCTACTATTTTGTTGAGAATTTTTGCATATATATTCATCAGGAATATTTTCCTCTAATTTTCTTTTCTTATGATGCCTTTGTCTGGTTTTGATATTAGGTATTAGGATGCCTTTTTAAAGTCTGTTTGGAAGTGTTTCATCCTCTTCTGTTTTTTTGGAAGAGTTTGAGAAGGATTGGTATTAATTCTTTCAATGTTTGGTAGAATTTACTGGTGAAGCCTTCTGGTCCTGAACTTTCGTTTGTTAGGAGGTTTTTGATTACTGATTCAATCTCCTTACTAATAATTGGTCTGTTCAGTTTTTCTATTTCTTTATGATTCAGTCTTGGTAGGTTGTATGTTTCTAGGAGTTTGTTCATTTCTTCTAGGTTGTCCAATTTATTGGCATATTGTTAATAGTATTCTCTTATGATCTTTGTGTTTTTGTGGGATCAGTGGCGATGTCTCCTCTTTCATTTCTAATTTTGTTTGAGTCCTCTTTCTTTTCCTTTTCTTTCTTTCTTTTTCTTTCTTTTTTTTTTTTTTTTGGTAACTCTACCTAAAGGTTTGTCTATTTTGTTTGTCTTTTAAAAATACAGCTCTTAGTTTCATTGATCTTTTCTATTGTCTTTTTAGCCTCTATTTCATTTATTTTCTCTCTGATCTTTATTTCTTTTTTTCTGATATCTTTGGGCTTAGTTTATTCTTCTTTTTCTAGTTCCTTTAGGTGTAAAGTTAAGTTGTTTATTTGTCCTCTTTCTTTTTTCTTAATGTAGGTGTTTATCACTATGAACTTCCCTCTTAGAACTGCTTTTGCTGTATCCTACAAGTTTTGGTTTATGGTATTTCCATTTTCATTGGTCTCAAGATATTTAAAAAATTTTCTCTTTTGATTTCTTCTTTGACCCATTGGTTGTTCTGTAGTCTAATATTTAGTTTCTACATATTTGTGAATTTTCCAGTTTTCTTCTTGTAATTGATTTCTAATTGCGTACCATTGTGGTAAGAAAAGAGTCTTGATATATTTCAATCTTCTTAAATTTATTAAGACTTGCTTTGTGGCCTAACATATGATCTATCCTAGAGAATGTTCCATGTGTTCTTGAGAAGAATGTGTATTCTGCTGCTGTTGGGTAGAATGTACTGTAAATATCTAAGTCCATCTGGCCCAATGTGTCATTTAAGTCCAATGTTTCCTTATTGATTTTCATGTCCAAGTTCCAGAGGTGGTTAATGCTGGTGTCAGAATTTGAAGCCACAGTCTCTCTAGAGCTTGTGATAGACAGAAATTTAGATGGCCCTTATGACCTTTTCCTCCTGGTGTTACTTCCATGGTTATGATAAGCTTCATGGCGGAAGGCATTTTACAGATATAATTAAGGTTTCTAATCAGTTAATCTTAGGAGGGAGATTATCTTTGTGGGACTAATCTAATCAACAAACCCTTTAAAGACAGAAGTGTTCTCTGGCTGGTGGCAGAAGAAGTTACGGAAATTCAAAGTGTGAAAATGACTCTGTACACCACTGTTGCTTTAAAGATGGAAGGACCCATGTGAGAAGGAACGTGGTGGCCTGGAAAAGCTGACAGTGACATCTAACTGATAGACAGCAAGGAAATAGGGACCTTGGACCAAAACCACAAGGAGGCAGATTCTGCCAACAGCCTGGATGAACCTGGGAATTCTTCCCCCAAATTTCCCAGCTGACACTTTTTCCTACCCTTGTGAGACCGTGAGCAGAGAACCCAGTTGAGCCACACTGAACCTGACCTACAGAACTATGAGCTAATGAATGGGTACTGTTTAAGACACTAAGTTTTAGGCAATTTTATGTAGCACAGAAAACTGATACAGGGCCCATGCTATTAACCCTAATAGTTATAAAGGCCTCTCTCTGCATGAGACCCCATATGAAGTGCCCCTCACCTCACCTCATCTTCACTCTCCTCTGGGCTCCTTCTGGGGCTTCCAACTGCACTGGCCTTTTTCCAGTTGTTGATGTACTTCATCCCTTCTTCACTCAGGACCGATGTGTATGCTGCTCCCTCTGCCTGGAAGGTGCTCTTACCAGTGCACTCCTTCTTCTTGCCAAACTCTATTAATCCTTCAGAATGGAGTTAAAACATAACTTTTCCAGGGGAAGCCTACTCTGATGCCTCAGACTAGACTGAGTACTCTCAAAAGAACCCCTATTTTGCTTTTTAAGCTCTTGCATCATTTGTAAATATATTTGTGTGATCTTTTGATACAATCTCAATTGGTCTCCCTTTTATTCTCAATCACAGCATCCTGTTTATAACCATCAAAGCAGTTTTCTCAATTTTTATTTTTCTATTCAGTCATTTGCTTTGCTCTTTATCATAAGTCTTCTCTACTTAGACTCTAAGTTTGTTGAGGACAGGCATCAAGAGCATATGCTCACCTTTGCATTCTTAGTGTTAGCTGGATAACCTATTTTATTCAATGAACAAGGAAACTGAGAGCTATGCAATGTCCCTTTGGCTTATCTTAATCTGTCCTCTCTTCTCCTTTCCCCCTCTCCTCCCCTCTCCTCCCCTCCCCTTCCCTTCTCTCTCTTGCTCTCTCTCTCTCCTACACACACTACACACTGTTGCAACACTGTTATGGAGCCAAGCATGGGTTCATCTATACTCTTTGTTTTGTATTAAAAAATTTTTCAAAAAAGGTGGTTGCTAGCAGTTAAGATATTAAGACAACTTACTAGATTCCTGCATGAGGTATCTGAATCATGCTTACTTTATTTCAACCATCCAGCTGCTCACAAAACACATAAGTTATCTTTTAAAACATTTAGAAAAAATGTGTAAATTGCGACTATGGGAGAAATCTAAAAGAAGATAAAATATGTAGTATGCTAGAAAGTAGAAGAACTGAGTTTGAACTTTGACTGGGCTGGAACTATTATTAACTGCTCAGGGTCTATTTGTCAAATCAGAGTTTGAGACTACATGTATGAGGTCCATTTTTAAAATCTAATTTGCCAAAATTGTGCACCTATGACTGCTTACTTTGGCAATGCTATTTTGAAGTTATTATTTGTTGGAAGGAACGTGTATATGATTAAAAAACAATCTATAAGACTAAGGATTTTTATAGACATACCTCACTTAATAGTAAGGAATAGATGAGTTCCAGCAATGCTGCCATTAAGGTGAATTTTTATTAAGTAACTCTGCTTTTCCTTGATCTCTACTGAACAATTATAGATATGACTTACTAGAAACACTATCCCAAATAATATTAAAGGTAATACTAAAATATAAATAAATACTAAGTATGCAGAAATAAAAATAAGGTACAATAAAATGAAACATGAAAAATATGCAATAATATTTTTACATAAATGTTCATGCTTAAAAGAATTTTCAATTCCCTAAGCTCAATCAAGCTGGCCCATTTTTTTTTCACCAGTCTCAAATTACCTTACCACATAGTGCTTTAAACCAATGTAATTTTCAAAATTTCCCCATAACAAACATTTTCCCAGTCTCTTTTGCTTAACCTTGTCTAGTAATCCTGAGCTGAATCTGCTTCCTCAGTCAGGTATCTGACAGACATTTACTGAGGTTCCACTTTTTGCTAAGCTTACTTAACTAAGTCATATTGGCCCTTTTTATGAAATGTATTCTGAGACTTATCACTGTCTCCACCAAGCTAATGTCTGATAGTTATTAAGAAATGTGTAAATTTATAAATATTGCTGTATTTCCAACATTAGCCCAGCTTATAAAGTTTATGAGGGAGACTCCATGTATTTTGAGAAAGAAACCCACAAATTCCATGAAGTAGGGGAAAAAGTCAGGGAGCAGCTTTTGTTAGCAATACATGCCTTCCTAAACCTGCAGACATTGCCTATAACTTGTGCTATCATAATCCTGAAATAGTGGGTAGGAATGAATGGAGATGGAAGAGTGAAGAAAAAGCATGTTCAGAGCCCTGATGCAGTGGGAGGATTTGGCTGATTAAATGGAAAGAGTCTGGAGGCAGAGTCAAGATGGTGGTGTGGGAAGACGTGGAGTTAGCATCTCCCCACAACTAGGGCACCTGCCGGCTGCTGGTGGGGGACTCTGATGTCCAAGGAGACGGGAGGAACCCCCAAGTGAACTAGGGTCAGGCCGAATCTCCTGCAGTGGGAGCTCCAATTCTGAACCACTGGACTAACAGAACTTCAGACCCCAGGGAATATTCATCAGAGTGAGGTCTCATGGAGGTCCTCACCTCAGCGCCAAGACCCAGCTCTACCCAATAGCCTACAAACTACAGTGTTGGAAACCTCAGGCCAAACAATCAGTAAAACAGGAACACAATCCCACTCATTAAAAAAAAAAAAAAAAAAATGAGATGGCAAAAAAATATGTCACAGATGAAGGAGCAAGGTAAAAGCCTACAAGACCAAGTAAATGAAGAGGAAATAGGCAATCTACCTGAAAAAGAATTCAGAGTAATGATAGTAAAGATGATCCAGAATCTCGGAAATAGAATGGAGGCACGGATTGAGAAAATACAAGAAATGTTTAAGAAAGATCTAGAAGAACTAAAGAACAAACAGAGATGAACAACACAATAACTGAAATGAAAAATGTACTGGAAGGAATCAATAGCAGAATAACTGAGGCAGAAGAACAAATAAATGAGCTGGAAGACAAAATGGTGGAAATAACTGCCATGGAGCAGAATAAAGAAAAAAGAATGAAAAGAGTTGAAGACAATCTCAGAGACCTCTGGGACAACACTAAATGCACCAACATTCGAATTATAGGGGGTCCCAGAAAAAGAAGAAAAAAAGAAAGGGTCTGGGGCTTCCCTGGTGGTGCAGTGGTTGAGAGTCTGCCTGCCAATGCAGGGGATGCGGGTTCAAGCCCTGGTCTGGGAAGATCCCACATGCCGCGGATCAACTGGGCCCGTGAGCCGCAATTACTGAGCCTGCGCGTCTGGAGCCTGTGCTCCGCAACGGGAGAGGCCGTGATAGTGAGAGGCCCGCGCACCGCGATGAAGAGTGGCCCCCGCTTGCCACAACTAGAGAAAGCCCTCGCACAGAAACGAAGACCCAACACAGCCAAAAATAAATAAGTAAAATTAAAAAAAAAAAAAAAAAGAAAGGGTCTGAGAAAATATTTGAAGAGATTATAGTCGAAAACTCCCCTAACATGGGAAAGGAAATAGTCACCCAAGTCCAAGAAGCACAGAGAGTCCCATACAGGATAAACCCTAGGGGAAACACCAAGACACATATTAATCAAACTAACAAATATTAAATTCAAAGAAAAAATATTAAAAGCAGCAAGGGAAAAGTAAAAAATAACATACAAAGGAATCCCCATAAGATTATCTGCTGATTTTTCAGCAGAAACTCTGCAGGCCAGAAGGGAGTGGCAGGATATACTTAAAGTGATGAAAGAGAAAAACCTACAACCAAGATTACTCTACCCAGCAAGGATCTCATTCAGATTCGATGGAGAAGTCAAAAGCTTTATAGACAAGCAAAAGCTAAAAGGATTCAGCACCACCAAACCAGCTTTACAGCAAATGCTAAAGAAACTTCTCTAGGTGGGAAGCACAAGAGAAGAAAAAGACCCACAAAAACAAACCCAAAAGAATTAAGAGAATGGTAATAGGAACATACATATCGATAGTAACCTTGAATGTAATGGATTGAATGCCCCAACCAAAAGACTCTGACTGGCCGAATGGATACAAAAACAAGACCCATATATATGCTGTCTACAAGAGACCCACTTCAGACCGAGGGACACATACAGACTGAAAGTGAAGGGATGGAAAAAGATATTTCATGCAAATGGAAATCAAAAGAAAGCTGGAGTAGCAGTACTCATATCAGATAAAATAGACTTTAAAATAAAGACTGTTACAAGAGATAAGGAGGGACACTACATAATGATCAAAGGATCAATCCAAGAAGAAGATACAGCAATTATAAATGTTTATGCACCCTACATAGGAGCACCTCAATACATAAGTCAAATGCTAACAACCATGAAAGGAGAAATCAACAGTAACACAATAATAGTAGGGGACTTTAACACCCCACTTACACCAGTGGACTTATCATCCAAACAAGATAAATAAGGAAACACAAGCTTTAAGTGACACAATAGACCAGATAAATTTAATTGATATTTATAGAACATTCCACCTGAAAGTGGCAGAATACACTTTCTTCTCAAGTGCACATGGAACATTCTCCAGGATAGATCACATCTTGGGTCACAAATCAAGCCTTGGAAAATTTAAGAACACGGAAATCATATCAGGCATCTTTTCTGGCCAGAGTGCTCTGAGATTGGAAATCAATTACAGGAAAAAAACTGTAAAAAAACACAAATACATGGAGGCTAAACAGTGTGCTACTAAATAACGAAGAGATCACTGAAGAAATCAAAGAAATAAAAAAATACATAGAAACAAATGACAACGAAAAAACGACAACCCAAAACCTATGGGACACAGAAAAAGCAGTTCTAAGAGGGAAGTTTATAGTGATTCAATCTCACCTCAAGAAACAAGAAAAATCTCAAACAAACAAGGTAACCCTACACTTAAAACAGCTAGAGAAAGAAGAACAAAGAGAACACAAAGTCAGTAGAAGGAAAGGAATCATAAAGATCAGAGCAGAAATAAATGAAATAGAAACAAATAAAACAATAGCAAAGATCAACAAAACGAAAAGCTGGTTCTTTAACAAGATAAACAAAATTGATAAATGCTTAACCAGACTCATCAAGAAAAAAAGGGAGAGGATGCAAATCAATAAAATTAGAAATGAAAAAGGAGAAATCACAACTGACACTGCAGAAGTACAAAGAATTATAAGAGACTACTACAAGCAACTATATGCCAATAAAATGGACAACCACGAAGAAATGGACAAATTCTTGGAAAGGTACAATTTTCCAAGACTGAACCAGGAAGAATTAGAAAATATAAACAGACCTATCACAAGTAATGACATTGAAAGCGTAATTAAAAGTCTGCCAACAAACAAAAATCCAGGGCCAGATTGCTTCACAGGCAAATTCTATCAAACATTTAGAGAAGAGCTAACACTGATCCTTCTTAAACTCTTCCAAAAAATTGCAGAGGGAGAAACACTCCCTAATTCATTCTACGAAGCCACCATCACCCTGATACCAAAACCAGAAAAAGATATCACAAAAAAAGAAAATTATAGACCAATATCACTGATGAACATAGATGCAAAAATCCTGAACAAAATACTAGCAAACAGAATCCAACAGCACATTAAAAGGATCATACACCACGATCAAGTGGGGTTTATCCCAGGAATGCAAGGATTCTTCAATATTTGCAAATCAATCAATGTGATACACCACATTAACAAATTAAGGAATAAAAACCATATGATCATCTCCATAGATGCAGGAAAAGCTTTTGACAAAATTCAACTCCGATTTATGATAAAAACTCTCCAGAAAATGGGCATACAGGGAACCTAACTCAACATAATAAAGGCCATATATGACAAACCCAGAGGAAGCATCATACTCAATGGCGAAAAACTGAAAGCATTTCCACTAAGATCAGGAACAAGACAATGATGTCCACTTTCGCCACTCTTATTCAAAATAGTTTTGGAAGTCTTAGCCACAGCAATCAGAGAAGAAAAAGACATAAAAGGAATGCAAATTGGAAAAGAAGAAGTAAAACTGTCACTGTTTGCCAATGACACAATACTATACATAGAAAATCCTAAAGATGCCACCAGAAAACTACTAGAACTAATCAATGAATTTGGTAAGGTTGCAGGATACAAAATTAATGCACAGAAATCTCTGGTATTCCTATACACCAATAATGAAAAATCAGAAAGAGAAATTATGGAAACAATCCCATTTATCATTGTAACAAAAAGAATAAAAATACCTAGGAATAAACCTGCCTAAGGAGGTGAAAGACTTGTACACTGATGAAAGAAATCAAAGATGACATAAACAGATGGACAAATATACCATGTTCTTGGATTGGAAGAATCAATATTGTGAAAATGACTATACTACCCAAAGCAATCTACAGATTCAGTGCAATCCCTATGAAACTACCAATGGCATTCTTCACAGAATTAGAACAAAAAATTGTACAATTTGTATGGAAACACAAAAGACCCTGAATAGCCAAAGCAATCTTGAGAAAGAAGAACGGAGTTGGAGGAATCAGGCTCCCCTAGTTCAAACTATACCACAAAGCTACTGTAATCAAGACAGTATGGTACTGGCACAAAAATCGAAATATAGATCAATGGTACAGGATAGAATGCCCAGAGATAAACCCACTCACGTATGGGCACCTAATTTATGACAAAGGAGGCAAGGACATACTATGGAGAAAAGACAGTCTCTTCAATAAGCGGTGCTGGGAAAACTGGACAGCTACATGTAAAGGAATGAAATTAGAACACTACCTAACACGATGCACAGAAATAAACTCAAAATGGATTAACGACTTAAGTGTAAGACCAGACACTATGAAACTCTTAGAGGAAAACATAGGAGAAACACTCTTTGACATAAACCACACCAAGATCTTTTTTGACCTACCTCCTAGAGTAACAGAAATAAAAACAAAAACAAAAGGGACTTAATTAAACTTAAAAGCTTTTGCACAGCAAAGGAAACCATAAACAAGATGAAAAGACAACCCTCAGAATGGGAGAAAATATTTGCAAATGAAGCAACTGACAAAGGATTAATCTCCAAAATTTACAAGCAGCTCATGCAGCTCAATATCAAGAAAACAAACCGCCCAATCCAAAAATGTGCAGAAGACCTAAGACATTTCTCCAAAGAAGATATACAGGTTGCCAACAAACACATGAAAGGATGCTCAACATCACTAATCATTAGAGAAATGCAAATCAAAACTACAATGAGGTATCACCTCACACCAGTCAGAATGGCCATCATCAAAAAATCTACAAACAGTAAATGCTGGAGAGGGTGTGGAGAAAAGGGAATTCTCTCACACTGTTGATGCGAATTGAAATTGATACATCCACTATGGAGAACAGTATGGACTGTTCTACCATACGACCTGTCAATCCCACTACCAGGCATATACCCTGAGAAAACCATAATTCAAAAAGAGTCATGTAGCACAATGTTCATTGCAGCTCTATTTACAATAGCCAGGACATGGAAGCAACCTAAGTGTCCATCGACAGATGAATGGATAAAGAAGATGTGGCACAAATATACAATGCAATATTACTCAGCCATAAAAAGAAACGAAACTGAGTTATTTGTAGTGAGGTGGGTGGACCTAGAGTCTGTCATACAGAGTGAAGTAAGTCAGAAAGAGAAAAACAAATACCGTATGCTAACACATATATATGGAATCTAAAAAAAAGAGAAAAAAGGTTCTGAAGAACCTAGGGGCAGGACAGGAATAAAGACGTAGACATAGAGAATGGACTTGAGAACAGGGGGTGGGCGAAGGGTAAGCTGGGACGAAGTGAGAGAGTGGCATGGACATGTGTACACTACCAAATGTGAAATCGATAGCTAGTGGGAAGCAGCCACATAGCACAGGGAGATCAGCTCGGTGCTTTGTGACCGTCTAGAGGGGTGGGATAGGGAGGGTGGGAGGGAGGGAGACACAAGAGGGAAGAGATATGGGGATATATGTATACGTATAACTGATTCACTTTGTTATAAAGCAGAAACTAACACAGCATTGTAAAGCAATTATACTCCAATAAAGATGTTAAAAACAAAAAACAAATGGGGGGCTTCCCTGGTGGTGCAGTGGTTGAGAATCTGCCTGCTAATGCAGGGGACACGGGTTCGAGCCCTGGTCTGGGAAGATCCCACATGCCGTGGAGCAGCTAAGCCCGTGAGCCACAACTACTGAGCCTGTGCGTCTGGAGCCCGTGCTCCGCAACAAGAGAGGCCGCGATAATGAGAGGCCCGCGCACCGCGATGAAGAGTGGCCCCCACTTGCCGCAACTAGAGAAAGCCCTCGCACAGAAACGAAGACCCAACACAGCCAAAAATAAATAAATAAAAAATAATTAATAAAAAAACCCAAAAAAACAAATGGGACTTAATTAAACTTAAAAGCTTTTGCGCAGCAAAGGAAACCATAAACAAGACAAAAAGACAACCCTCAGAATGGGAGAAAATATTTGCAAATGAAACAACGGACAAAGGATTAAGCTCCAAAATATACAAACAGCTCATAGAGCTCAATATCAAAGAAACAAACAATCCAGTTAAAAACTGGGTGGAAGACCCAAATAAACATTTCACCAAGGAAGACATACAGGTGGCCAAGAGGCATATGAAAAGATGCTCAACATCACTAATTATTAGAGACATGCAGATGAAAACTACAATGAGCTATCACCTCACGCCAGTCAGAATGGGCATTATTAAAAAATCTAGAAACAATAAGTGTTGGAAAGGGCGTGGTGAAAATGGAACCCTCCTGGACTGTTGGTGGGAATGTAAATTGATACAACCACTATGGAAAACAGTATGGAGGTTCCTTAAAAAACTAAAAATAGAACTACCATATGACCCAGCAATCCCACTACTGGGCATATACCCTGAGAAAACCATAATTCAAAAAGAGGCATGTACCACAGTGTTCATTGTAGCACTATTTACAATAGTCAGGACATTTAACCAACCTAAATGTCCATCGACAGATGAATGGATAAAGAAGATGTGGCGCATATATTCAATGGAATATTATTCAGCCATAAAAAGGAACGAAACTGAGTTATTTGTAGTGAGGTGGCTGGATGTAGAGTCTGTCATACAGAGTGAAGTAAGTCAGAAAGAGAAAAACAAATACCACATGATAATGCATATATATGTAATCTAAAAAAAAAAAATGGTACTGATGAACCTAGTTGCACGGCAGGAATAAAGAGGTAGACGTAGAGAATGGACATGAGGACATGCGGTAGGAGGGGGAAGCTGGGGCGAAGTGAGAGTAGCATCGACATATATACACAACTGAATGTAAAATAATTAGCTGGCAGGAAGCAGCAGCATAGCACAGGGAGATCAGCTCCGTGCTTTGCGATGACCTAGAGGGGTGAGATAGGGAGGATGGGCAGGAGGCTCAAGAGGGAGGGGATATGGGGACATGTGTATGCCTATGGCTGATTTGCTTTGTTGTGCAGCAGAAACTAGCACAGTATTGGGAAGCAATTATACTCCAATAAAGATCTATTTAAAAAAAAAAAGGAAAGAGTCTGATGTCGAAAAGAATGGTGGGAATGGGAAGAAAGGACACCTTGCGTAAACTCTGTAGTATTTCTTCTTTTCTCTACTTCTAAATAAATAGTGCCCCCACATTTGAGCATTTCCATTCTAAATAGTAATTTAAAAGACTGTTTTGATGTGTGTGTATGTTTGTGTGAATATAAGTATAAAAGTGAATATATACATCAAGGAGTTCCTTCAAGGTGTCGCACATTGCAGGCTATGATCAGATTGCATGTTGTTTTAATTTTCTGTATGACAACTTGCTTGTGGTCGCTCTTAAGTCAATGGTTGGCATCTTGCTGTTGCTCCAGTCCCTCTATTAATTTTAGAGGAAAGACTATATAAGTGAATATATATTCACTTTTGTGTTAATGCGAAACTTGTTAAATTTATTGCATCTTTTCTTGTCTTTATACCAGACCCCTTTCCTAGACAGTGTGGAATTTTTTGGAAAGTGTTAAACTTGTACTTAGCCTATAGGAATTACATATCTCAAGTTTACATGGAAAAAAATATAATTTTAATAAGTTCAGAATGTTTCAAATTTTTGTTACAAGTCAGAACTGAAATTCAAGTGCATAATTCATAGAAAGTAATATGAAATTGCTTAATTCTGAATTCTGAATTGGAATAGTCATTGGGGCTTATATTCTACCAGGAAGTAAGCCACTATCAATGTTCACTGTGGCTTGCTAAACTGAAAAACTATGGTTAATATTTGTTCTCTCCCAAAAGAATGTATTAATGAAATATAAATTTGTTGATTTGAAATATTCTCAGTCCAGCAATCTCTTCCACACAGAAATTTTAATTTTCATTTGGTATATAATATTAATTCTAATATCACTCTAATTTTTCATTTTTCAGTAGAGGTAATTCTACAGTACAAAAATACATGTATACTATTAAAATTTTGAGAGTATAGGAAAATAAAAGGGGGGGAGGGAATGCCAGAAACTTTTTACATTTGGGTTCAACCTAGCCAGCCTGTCACATGTGAGATTTCATAAAGGCAGCAGCAAAAGCCAAAGGGTGTTGTAATTTGCATCATCTATGAATCACTTATTGCAAGAAACACTCCTTGAAGGAATTGCAAATTGCAGACTACATCAGACTACGTTCTGTTTTTATTTTCTATTTGACATCGTGCTGCGGCTGTTCTTTTTTCAGCTGCTGTTATTTTCTGTGTTGTGCCTGTCTCTCTATTAATTTTAGAGGAACGGTCCTTTAGACATTTAAACAAATGCAAAGAAACGTTTATAAAATAAAACACTATATAGTATAATAGGATGTGAGGACAATCTGACTGTAAGAAACACCTTATGAGTTGCTTCACTTGATGGCCAAGATTTGACTCCCAGAGCTGCCTGACCTGGCATGCAGAGCTCTGAAAGCTGGTGGAAGAGAAAAGCCTAGCGCTCCTGCACATTCCAAGTCTTTCCCAGACATGCTCCCCTGTATTTCAGATCTTTGTTGAGTATCCATGGAAAGTCCATATGTAAATTTCTCTTTATTCCCTTATACTGTAATTTAGAAGTAACGTTGATAGAAGTCAAGCTGAAGTTATTATTCTTATAGCAATTAGAGTGTGTTTTTCAGATTTGGCTTCTCCTTTTATGTTGGTTTGATAATAAAACCAAAAATCAGTAATTAACACACAGCATTAATAAATCCCATGGTTAATTTGCCTTCAAATTCAAAGAAATACCAAAAGAAAATGAACTTTGGATTTTGGCATGTTTCTATCCCCAAAGTAGCTGAACTACAGATTTTTAAATTGTCTTTTGGAAATAATTGACTCTAAGCTAGAGATTTTGTTGGCTAAATTTTGTCCCAAAGCCATTTTTTAAACTACTGAGTTTATAACTACTGAAAACAAAGAGTAATAAGGAAAGTGCTGATGACAGTATAATTTACAAGAGTCATGTTTGGAGGCTTTTTAAATGACAACATTGAACTGGGAGTTAGGAATCCTAGATTTTCTCATAGGTCTTTTTACAGACTCCCTTTGTAACCTTGAGTGAGTCACTTGGCCTCTGTGGCTTGACTCCATCGGTGCCCTCCGAAAGAGAGAGCATAACTTTAAATTAACAAGATGGAAGGTGTATCATAGTGTTTCCACTACTCTCTGGTTTTACTTTTCATGAAGCTTATTAACATTTGGCAGAGTCATTACTTGACAATTTATTATCCTGTTCAAATCCAGGTAGGTTAAAAGTTTAAACTTTTTATACCAAAAGTCAAGCCTCTTGTGCTTTATAGAAACCCCAGATACCACATGTAAAAAAAAAAAAAAAAATCATGAATTTCATTGGAAAAACCTCATTTCTGGCACACACGCTCTGCATTATAATGAAATATTCCATTGAAACGTCTGCTTTGGCACCACGAACGGAGAAAAGTCTTGTGTTTGTATATTCTATGAAGTTGAACAACAATTTCCAACATATGTTAGGAGAGGCTGCCCTCTTTGGAGATGGGAAAATGGATAGCTCCAGAGGGAAAAGAGAACCGAGCGCTGAAAAGTTTTTGTTAATCTTTTACTGGTGAAACATAGCTGGGAACAGAGCAGCCTGTTGGCTGTGGGAAGGCTGGAGCCAAAAGGCTCAGCCCACAGGAAAGAATGCTGTCCTCCTTAGCAAGGCTACTTAAGCAGAGAGAAAACATTTACAGTACTTGTAATTACGATGGTTTTCGGCACCTAAATTGTCATAAATCACATTCGTAAAAGCCATCTTCGCACCAGTCAAATTTTGAAAGCTGCAAAATATATTCAGCTGGTGGGTAGTTTGAAACGGTGGTACATATGTTTGAAATAAATGCATGTTATAATTATGGTTTTTAATACTGGGAGCTTTCTTAGGAGGATTTATACTCACATACTGATGATAATGGAGTACATTGTGAACATAATAAAGTGGTGATGGGTGGTATTTGTTCCGGCATTTCTACAAAATACTGCTTCCAACTCTAAGGGGTATGTTCCTATGTAAATCCCCATACATTAAGATAAAAATATACTTCTCAGTGTATTTCCTGGAGCAAACTACCTAGAGAGAAAATACCTGCATTTTCACAACCAATTCATGGATCTTAAAACATAATTATGTCTTATTGCATTGTTGATCCCAGAGCAGTATTTGAATTAAAAAGGAGTGGCAATAGAATTGGTAGAAAGTAAAAGAGCTCTGTTTTATAGCCAAGAGCATGGTGGAGTGAAATCTAGTTTTAATAAAAGACTAATATCATAATAAGCAGATGAGTCTAACTGGTAATTAGAGTTTTTATTACATATGTATTACCTAACACTGAAGTGAGTCCTACCAAGTAGAAAATGAAGGGAAGAGATGGTAATGCATTAGATAGCTTGGCAGGGTCAAGGAGGAACCTGAATGAACTCTTTACACAATTCTGACATATTGGACAACTGTATTTTGGGCTATGAGAACCAGGTCTGAGATATATCTCTCTAATAATCTTTCATTCAATTATTCGCTCATTCAACAAATACTTGCTAAGCACTTATATGCCAGGCGCTAACCTAGCCCCTGGGGCCAGAAATATCAGTAAGTTGGCCTCCAGCCTTTGAGGAGTTCCTGCTTTTGAGAGAAATAAAGCCATAAATAACTACAATATATTATGTGTACTGACAGAGATGTGAATATCATTTTTGTCTTGACATGCATTTCCCTTGTAAACCGTGCAATAGATGACGTGCACTATGGGTTTTTTGCTGTTAGGGACTGGTCAGAGATGATAGCAGTCCAGGTAAGGAACTTGTTTAAGACTGAACTTGGTCAGCAGATTCAGAATGATATCCTATAGCTCTTGGTCTTTCTTCATTTCCATAAACATTTTTAAAATGTGCATCTCTTCTTATTGCTTATGCGTGTATTCCACAGGATCCCTTTCCTATTTTGAAAGTTTGTGTCTTAGACCAGAAAATGTGATTAGACTACAGAGTTAACAGCCTACTCTGGGAATGCAGGACTTCATCACAATCAAATAGGCAGTAATCGGATATGATATCAGGATTTTGCTCTCTCTCCAAGTACATGTCTAGTCCTGTCTCCATGCTCCCACCATGCCAGAATTCTATTGTAGAGGTTTCATTCCATTTTTCATTTCTGTCTAGCTGTAAATCATTTGCCACTTAGTATGACTGAACTTCAGATCATTTCTTTAAAGCACAGTTTGACTGGGAATGAAAGAAGGGTATACAAAGGGAGAAGGACTTGATGTTCAAAGGGGAGACTGTGAAGACACCAGACTGGAGGTTTTGGAGATGAGTCCCACTTTCACATTGGCTTGAAGGTGGCTTGTGGGTGGGCGTGCACCTTGTTCAGGTAGCTAGGCCCAAGGCACACTGTGATGTTGATGGCAACACCCTCTGTTTGGGGTAGGGGAACATTTTCCTCCTTGTTTTTTAAGCAAAGTTACAAAGGTATGTTTTGGAGTAACACATGTCTTCAACAGTCATTCAAAAAATATTTGAGAATGAGGGTGTACCAGGCACTGTGCTAGGAGCTGGAAATAGAACACTGAGCAAAACTGTGTGCTTTCATGAGGTTTATAATCTAGTGGAGAAGACAGTGACTAAGTGCCCTGAAGGGAGGGAACACCATTCCGTGATGTAGCAGGCCAGGAAAATACACTGTGCAGAGCTCCTGTATGGGGAGCATATTGTGACTGATGGCCCACTGCTACCCATTTGGATCCACCCCCACATTAGCACCAAGACTACACATCCCAAGAACTGCTCCCAGCCAATGAACGAGCACACTGGGTACGAATGCAAGCTTATTCCTGCAACATACACAACGGCTTACTCTTTGAACTCATAGACAGAAAGTTGAATGGTGGTTGCCAGGGGCTGAGGGGTGGGAGAACTGGGTAGATGTAGGTCAACTGGTATAAACTTCTAGTTGTAAGATGAATAAGTTCTGGGATGTAATGAACAACATGGTGACAGTAGTTAACAATACCACATTGTATACTTGAAAGACGCTATGAGAGTAGAGCCTTAATGTTCTCACCATAACAAAAACAACAATAACAAAATGGTAATTATGCGGGGTGAAGGATGTGTTAACTAACCTTATTGTGGGAAATACTTCCCAATATATACATATACCAAATCATCACATTGTACACCTTAAACTTACATGATGTTATATGTCAGTTATGTCCACATTAAGCTGGGGGAAAAAGCTAGAGGAGTGTCATCAGCCTGACTGAAACTTTCTTAGATCTTAGCTGAGGTCTGCAGCTTTCCCTGCCCTCTCTAGCTTCCTCGCCTTAATCTTACACAGGCACCTCTTACACAGCTAATCCTTTGGCTCTGCTTTTCAGAAGATCTGAACTAACAAGTAGTGTCCTGAGTCATCTGAGAAAACAGGTAGCAGGATGGGGATTGGTGACTGCTTACTTACAATCTGACAGGCCAAAAAATGCCATCCAGAGTGGCATGTGGGATACAGATAATCCCTAAGGCAAAGTGGTGGCCCAGCTGTTCCATATTTCACTGGTGGTGAGCTGAGAAAATGTCCTGGTGAAGGGGAGCACCAGTAATGGTATGATGCTTCTGGCATTTGACACAAAGTGGGAAGAAGGAGGGGCAATGTCTCCAAGGGCAATGGAGTTGAGGCCATACGGCTAAATTGTTTTGACACCCTGCAGAGGGATAATGAGTGAATGAGAACTGTTATCCAAGTTAAAGGTCATGTGCAAGAGCCAGAAGGCCTCTTGAGTAGCTTTCAGAGAGGCCCTATCTCCTTCAGTGGCAGAGCTGACTTAACTGAGTGGCAGATGTGGGATATGATACAGGCCCAGAGCTCCAGAGTTGTTTGATGTTTGATTGCCTGGCCAAGGCAGGTCTGTTATGCTAAAATCAGGGCCCTGATCAGGAAAATAGGGCCTCTAAACATCAGATGTGGACATCTGGATGAGTGCCCCTGAGGATGCTGGCTCTGCAGACCTCTTGGTACCCTCATAAATTGCAGAGGAGGTGTCCACTCTTCCCTAGTAAGAGCTAGCACTTCTCCAGTGTTAGAAGACATGAGAAGACCTCATTTCTGAAAGGTAACAGGTGTTTGTTCCCTAGGAGTTGCTCCCACATCCTTCTTTTATTGTCAAGTCAAAAGCTAGAGTTAAGTTCCAGCATAACCTGCTGGGAATATGCTAGTCCTTATAAAGGGGGAAGGAGATGATATGCTGAAAAAGTGGTGAGAACCAGCTAGCATATACCAGCAGTGGCTAGGGAAGCATCCCTGGGATTGTATTTTGAAGGTGTTGGACCACGGGAGCCAGAATATATGACTGAATAAGCAAGAATTTATCGACTTTAGGACACTGGATTTAACCTGCTGGCAAGGACCTCAGGGCATAGGACAGATTCACTGCTGCACACTTAGAATTATAGTGAAAAAGATGGTCAGTACTAAGTAAAACAGAAATGCCTGTCTTCCCAGTACAAGATACAGGAAGAAACAGAGTCTGGGGGAAGTTGTCACGCTAGAACGGATATATTATGTCAGGTCAAAAGACTTACTGGAAGATTATGCTCAACGAGAGGGCCCAGAGGACACACCACTTACCAAGGCCATGAGAAATGAGCTGGTAAAAGGGGGACCAGCATCACTAAATGTTCAGTGGTGACAAGCCCCAGTTTGAGAATTGCAACACAGACCCCTGGGATTTTGGAACAATGGAATGCCTTCTGCAGCAGAGAATTATATGCCTTCTGGCACGTTGCTGTGCCCTGGTAGAGACAAAACACTTGACAATGGGACACAACTGACTCTGCACCTAGAGCTGCCCACTATTGGCTATGTTCTGCCGGGACCGCCAAGTCACAAATTCAGATTGACCCACCAACAGCAACAGTCTATTATATGTTGGAAATGGCACAGCTGGCCTAAGCTGCGTGGGCAGGGAGCTTGGATCCCCTTGTCATCCACCAAGTCACACCAGCACCTTTCTCCTACTCATACCTGTGGCTGTATGGGGAGGTGGTAAGGGTGCATCCCATACACCTGAAAGAGGAGGAAGAAAACCTGAATTTGGTTCACAGATGAGCTGGCTCAGTAGGTGGGAATAAGCCAAAAATGAGTTGGTAGCTGCATGACAGCCACATTCAGTGCTGTTCTTGAAAGATGGAGAAGAGGGCATATCTCTGCAAAGGGTGGAACTGCAGTCAGTTGACTTGTTCATCCAGGTGCAGTAAATACTTATTTGATGTTCAGTGAATGAATGAACGCAGAGCATGGGAGATATTCAACTCCACATGATAATGATTTCGATCAGCAAGCAAGGGATCATATTATTGTAGAAGTTGAACCTCTAGAACTGTAGTCTCTAATAGACAGAATAGGTGAGTTAGATAGAAAGGAAAATTTTCCCAACCTCTATTTGGCAGTTCCAGGAAGAGAGGACTCCATCTGGACTATCAGAATGTTACCTCGAACATAAAGTGCCTTCTGTTAACATAAAGTATTCAGTGAGGTCTTTCTCTACCTCAGTGTATAAAGTAGACCAAGTTGTAGCAAAAATAAAGGTTACGTTAAAAGCTAAGGTAGGAAGTGCATTTTTGTGGGAATCTACTTTCCTACAATTCAGAGCAAGTACTGAAGGGAACAATTAAAAAAGGAGATGAGAGAAGTCTGTTTGGATTAAAAAATACTCAGAAATACTTTGCAAAGTAAGTACAGATGTGCAGAGTCAGTGGCACCTTTATCTTAGCAACACTTTAAAAAATATTGTTGGTAAACTGGCACCATTTAAAACCAGTTTGTACTCAACATTAGTCAAATTCTATCCTCTTCCTTCAAAATAAATGCTGTTATAAGAAGAATATTAACAAATATGCTGATTCATTTGTAAGTCTACATGTGATAAAGGGAGAGAAATCTGTCTTTAAAAGTACTAAGCTAAGAAAAAAATAGATTCAGATTTACGTACGTCGTCATAAATTATAATGCTTATATTTTTCATTTCATTTTTTAATGTAATTTACCCACATATTAGAATAAGAAATATGACATAAGTATATACTAAAGAAAAGTAGCATTATAAAACATGTTTTGTCCTATAATAAAAACCGGTGACATTTCTGGTTGGATTATTGGCACAGACTTTTTAAAAATATCACTGGTTAGACTATTTCTGAGCTCTCAGAGCAAAAACATTCCATAGGAAGCCAAGAAATATAATTTTAGTTGCAGTATAATTTTCCAGCTGTTTCACATAGGCATATTTTGGCATGTTTAAGAACTAGTGAAGGGCTCCCCTGGTGGCACAGTGGTTGGGGATGTTGCCAGCCATCCGCTGTGTGGCACAGCTGTTGCCAGTGCAGGGGACACGGGTTCGAGCCCTGGTCCAGGAAGATCCCACATGCCACGGGGCAACACAGCCCGTGAGCCACAACTACTGAGTCTACATGCCACAACTACTGAAGCCCGCACGCCTGTAGCCCATGCTCCACAACAGGAGAAGCCACCGCAATGAGAGGCCTGCGCACCGCAATGAAGAGTAGCCCCACTCACCGCAACTAGAGAAAGCCTGCACGCAGCAACGAAGACCCAATGCAGCCAAAAATAAATAAATAAATTTATAAAAAAAAAAAAAAGAACTAGTGAAAATGTAAGGAAATATTAACCAGCTGATGGTTGAATCCATTTTTATTTTTAACAGCTGGGAGAGAAGATTTACCAGCCACTGATTCTTACCTTATTTTACAGTGCCTTTGTCACAAATAAAGCCAAAACTCGGTATCCTAAAATCCCAATGACTCTCCAATATCCTTGGGACATGTGCATATGAAAATAATCCCCAGGGACGTGGATACATCTTCTTGTTTTTCACTTTGCTTATGAGATCAAGAAAAGATGAAATACAAGGGTTGACTTTCAGTCTGCATTTCAAGGAAACATCTCATCAAATGGGCAACAGCTAAGTATCAGCTAAAATCAACTTCAAGTCCAAACTTACCATTTTTGCAGAAAACAGCCCCAAATTAGATCCATCTTTAAAATGGTCACATCAATTCACAACCCCAATCAACTGAACCTGTGTCCATTTTCTGTTAGCTGACTATAATACCACTAGCAGAGGGTAGGACAAACCCATTTGGCAGTTGGGTGAAGCCAACTGGACCTCTTCTTAGAACAAGGCTTTAAATTCTCATCTGAAGCATGTTTTTAAAGAATAAAATAAAATGAAACGTGGTATTAGAAATGAAATCAATTACTGAAATATAACTGTCAAAATATTTTAAACAACTTTGTGAGGTAGTAATTCATATGCTTCTTCATTAATGCATTAAATAACACAGTCTTGCGGCAGGTCTAGTAACTACCATCATTTCAAAATAGTGATGAGTACAAACAAGATTTTTGGATTTTCTGTAATAGCTGTACTGTGTTATGAAAATATCTGTGATTTCTATTAGTGTCATCATCACAGGTACTGGATATGCTGATATCGTTCACATGCATTATTTAAGAAATGCTACTTTGCAGTTAGAAGTTAGTGAAAATAGAGATGCAATAGTCTTTCTGTCCGAATTCACTGAAGCCCTAAATTCTAGCCCTCATGTAGAAAACAGACCTAATACTTCATTTATTTTCTGTGTGTTGGGCATCGTGTGGGCTCCTGTGCGTTCACTCATCTCATCTCACAGCGACTCTCAGAGGTGGTTCTTGACCCCATGTTACAAACAAGGACTCCGAGATACAGAGGGCTTCTTGTGCAAAGTCTGGGGTTCAAACCCAAGTGTGACTGATCCCAAAGCTGACTGGTCCTGTGATCTTTTTGCTTTAATATCCTTTTTCCCAATAGAAAATCTGTTCCTGATTAATAATCTTAGGCAAAAAGCTTTCACTCCTCTATAGCAATTACCTAGCTCTTTGTTTTATTAAAATGAAGCATGTGTGTGTTTATTCTAAGTAAGTTCAAAACCTCTGTGGGAGTACGTGGAATATAAATGATAAGCTAGTTATGTGTTTATCAATGTTCCAACTAAACTGAGTTCAAGCTCATTCCTTGGCTACTGCATTTTATTTCCCTCTTCTCCAGTTCTAGTCCCTACTTTATCTAAATAGAAATGAAAGTTGGCATTTACTTTCCCCCAAATGATGATCTTCATTACATTATACTGACAAAAGGCTCTTTCATTTCATTCTCTAATAACCAGCTCCCCACTTGTGAAGTAAGTGGGCAGCTCAGTCCCAAAAAGACCTCTACCTTCCCCAAGTCAAAAAGGGAGCCAACAGCTGCAGCTTGATCCTCCCAGAGTTTCCAACCTCAGCCTTGCTGGAGAGAGACAGTGCTCCTTCTAATAAGAGGTCATTCCGTCCCCCTGGGCTCATTACTAACTCCTCCTGATCAGAGGCTGCTGGTTCTGAACAGTGCCAAATTATGTGAGGTGGTTTTTCTTACTATGTACTACTGTCCACCAGGGATGGAATTGAAACCACTAAAATAATTCTATGTGGTAGTCTAGGTCTAACTCATATTTAAGAGAAATATTTGGGTACTTGGTATATTTTAACTTCAGGATAGAACCCTTAGCAATTCCCAGATGCAATAGTTTATGTAACTTAGAAGAATCCTAAACATGATAAATGTATCATACACGTGTCTTGATGTCAAGGGTAGAATTTATCCAATATTAAGATCAGACAAGTTTAGTAAACCACTTAAGTGTTATAAGGCATGCTTCATACTAGGATGAATTATGTCCCTATCTGTTATTCAGTGTATATGTTCTATCATTTTGAATATTGAATTAAAAAAACCTTATATAAATGATGTGAAAGGTCTGATTTAAAGCATCAAATGCTACTAAAACCAAACTGAAGGCTGACAGACCTTCTGTAACTCATATAGATTGCTAAGGAAAGGTATAATAGGGAAGGAATTAAAGATGGAGTCCTGGAATTTTCTTTAATAAGTCTGTTGAAAATCATCTTGAGTATCCTAAATTATTCAAAGGCAAATCCATTAAATTTGCAGAATTTTAAACATCAACAATTATAATATTTGGCTTACAGCCTCTGTTTTAGTAACTAAATTTCCATGCCTGTTTACCTGAAAATATGTATTTCTAAAAGCCCAGTCCTTTAGTTGTGTTTTAGTATGCCAACTCTAGAGATATTCCTTACGCTTATAATGGGTTGCATTTCTGCTAGAAGTTCCTTTAAGGAAAAATGATTAAACCAAACAAATCTGATTTGTTTCCTATTATAACAACAGCACAGCAGTGTGTTACATTGGTTGAGAACCTGAAGCCCAGCTTTTTATAGAAACAACCTCAGGTAAAGCTTCATCATTGTGGTACACTGAAGAAAACACCTAATCATAGATAGGGTTTGAAAAAAATCTCTCATAATGAAAATGATCACAGGCAACTTTGAGAATCTTTTCGAGAGACCAGGATCATCTGATGAATGTTATAGAAATCAATTCAGCAATATCAGTTTTATTTCTGTCCTGTTTCTATCACAAATGACGTGGTGGCTAGCATGGGTACTAGGGCACAAAGTTCTTTTACTGCCTTCCGAACAGAAGCTCTTTCTGCTTTCCAGAACAGCACTCATCTTGCACCGTGATGTTATGTAAGGCATTACTACCTTCAAAATGCATGAACCAACCCTTAATTGCATTGAATTTGTTATCCTTTGATCCTTGTTACAATGTTGTTTCACTATGTCCAAAAGCTTCAAAGCTTTGGCTTGAGTGATAGCCAAACTCAAAGCTGAATTAGATCCCAATTTCACAAAATCTTAAATCTTTTCCATCTTAGCCTTATATCTGGCAACTTTATTTGAATTAGTGGACAACAACCATCACTAAACTGTTTTCAGTCATTTTAAGGACCAGGTTCATAGTATGAAGACTGGTTTGAGCTGATGAAACTAATGTTTTAAAGAAACAGGGCCAAATGAGTCCTTATAGAAAGGAGCATTGCTCTATAAAGTAATCCCTTGGGGAAGTCATATACTTAGTTTAATAATGTTATTTCTCAAAACTATTTTGGAGATTTTCCTTTGGCCTTCAGAGAGAGAGTGCTGGTTGTAAAGGTAAACAAGTTTTATTTCTTTATAGCTGAGGAGGTACAAGTCTTGGGCTGCAAAATCAGCTGTGCAAAAAAAAAAAAACCCAACAACCTTATTTTCTCTAACTGAATTTAGTTTCAATGTTACTCAACTCAGATTAACTTTAATCACTTATTCAACCAGTTCAGCATTTTTTTCCCACCCTTTTCTCTTTGGGTTGCCTCTAAGTTTGGTGGCTTTAAGTCATACCATGATGTCCATGAGATAGGAGAGGACCATTCGTCCTCAGAAATGATGCTTTACTCATGGTGGCACTTACTGGTCTCCAGGCACAGGTGTCCATCCCTGCTGACATCCTCAAGATGGCCTTGATCTCCTCTGGACTCACATGTTAGTCTAGACTCTTGGCATGACTGCTCGGCTGCTTGAGGCCCCCAAGCCCGTGTTTTGCACCTCTTTTTGGATGAGAGGACAGAGAAGCCCAGGAAATGTTTGGATGCCCTCCTGTGCTGCTCTGGGAAGCTTGGTGGGGCTGTATCACACCTACGCCTCTCTGACATGCTCACCAGGCCCCACCTTTACTTTCTCTGCTCTTGTGTTGGGCAAACAGGTGGGAGGGAAGCAATGAGAGGCTTACTGCCTCCTCAGGTTCCACTCAGGAAACAAGGCACAAGTCTTCTTTGCTCAGACCCCCACCCTACTTGGGCAATTCAAAATTTTGGGGTGTGTGTGACAAACCTCATATTTAGATCATCATTTTTCTAAATCTATTGCTTAAAGCATTAACTTTATGCTCAGAGTCTTTCAGGATTGTGATTTTCAGTTCTCTAAAAAGTGTCTTTCAAACTATTGACTGCTGTGAGTTTCAAGGCATCACAGTGTAGAGGTTAGGAGGATGGACTGTGGAGCCGGACTTGCTGGGATTAAATCCGGGCTCTGCCACATACTAGTATTAGGGCCCTGGAACTCTCTGTGCCTCTACTTCCTCATCTGTAAAGATAGGGATAATGATAATAGTGCCTACCTCATGGAGTTGTTACGGAGATTAAGGAGTTAATATTTATAACGTGATTAGAACAATGCCTCACATAGTGAACATTATGTATTATTAGTTACATTTGAAAAATATATTCATAAACCTTAAAAGCTGAATATTAGCTCTTTATTCCTTTGGTGCCTGATGCTGTCTGAGTGGGATGAAGGACAGGGAAAGAGGAAAATTTGGAGAGAGATTCTGTGATTGTTAATTTTATGTGTCAACGTAAGTGCATCATGGGGTGCCCTGATATTTGGTTAAACATTATTCTGGGTGCATTTGTGAGGGTGTTTCTGGGTGAAATTAACATTTGCATCAGTAGACTGAGTAAAGCAGGTAGCTCTCCCAAATGATGGTGGGCCTCATCCAATCCATTGGAG